>NC_052172.1:14843360-15096477 GCF_902713615.1 Scyliorhinus canicula
AATTCTTTTTTTTCTCAATCAAGGGGCAATTTAGCGAGGCCAATCCACCTACCCTGCACATCTTTGGGTTGTGGGGGCGAAACCCACGCAAACACGGGGAGAACGTGCAAACTCCAAACGGACAGTGACCCAGGGCCGGGATCGAACCCGGGTCCTCGGCGCCGTGAGGCAGCAGTGCTAACCACTGCACCGCCGTGCCGCCCCACTTTTTCCAATTAAGGGGCAATTTAGCGTGGCCAATCCACCTAGACTGGACATCTTTGGGCTGTGGGGGGTGAAACACACACAGACACGGGGAGAATGTGCAAACTCCACACGGACAGTGACCCAGAGCCGGGATCGAACTTGGCACCTTGGCGCCGTGAGGCAGCAGTGCTAACCCACTGCGCCACCGTGCTGCCCCCGGCCTGGAGGAGTTTTAAGAGCTCGGGAGTGAGCGATCGCCCGTGTCTAAACTCGAGGGTGAACATTTTAACATTGAGCCGTTAACAGATCAGTGAGCACAGGGTTGGGGGGTGGGGGGAGGAGGATTTGGGATAGGGGTGACTGGGGCTAGGGGGGGGGGGGGGATGTGTGAGTTGGGCTATAAGTAGCCCAAATTTCAAATGAGCTCAAATAAGACCGTGACAACATGAGCTGAAGATTCTGCTCCAGATACAGGACCAAACACTGTTATCTGTTTCGGCATTTCAGTAAATAGCACAATACTGTCGGCCCAGAACTAGATCAAGTCATCAGCTGTTTTCGAACAGATTGTCTACTCCAACAATCTTCGCTGTGGAACAACTTTCCGAAATCGCTCTGAAAATTAGTCCCAGCAAGCCCCACGGATCGGCAATCATGCCAGGTGCCGTCTCTGAGCCTATCTCAGAGAGGAGGCTGCGGAATATCGACCTCGATACCCTTCGACCGAAGGAACGGTAAAGTCAGCAGTCCCCTGCCCTCGCGACTGCCTCCCCCACCCTGAGACCCATCACCCACCATGGTTCCCAACTCCTCCAGGGTTGCCCTGGAGTCTCCAGGAAGTAAAGATCGACCCCCCCCCCCCCCCCCCCCCACCCCCCACCCCCCACCCCCCCCGGCCCGGTTCAAGGCCACAAGCGGATCTCAAGAAAGAAAAGCCCAACGGCCTTGAAAAGATGTTTGTTTTTTTTCACTTTACTTTCGTTTGGACTATATTGGGGGATTTGTAGAATCTTTATTAGTGTCACAGGTAGGCGTCCATTAACACTGCAATGGAGTCACTGCGAAAATCCACCTGGAGTTGGCAACCCTCGTGGGCACAGGGACTCAGGCCTGGATTGGCAATGCCTCATAGAAGTTACAGTGCAGAAGGAGGCCATTCGGCCCATCAAGTGTGCGCCGGCTCTTGGAAAGAGCACCCTACCCAAGGTCAACACCTCCACCCTATCCCCATAACCCCATAACCCAGTAACCCCACCCAACACTAAGGGCAATTTAGCACGGCCAATCCACCTAACCCGCACATCTTTGGACTGTGGGAGGAAACCGGAGCACCCGGAGGAAACCCACGCACACACGGGGAGAATGTGCAGACTCCACACAGACAGTGACCCAAGCCGGGAATCGAACCTGGGACCCTGGAGCTGTGAAGCAATCGTGCTAACCGCTATGCTACCGTGCGGCCCAAACAGCACCGCTAACCGTGCGGCCTTCCCTCAGTGCTGCAGTGTTTGCCTTGGCTTGTCCTGGAGTGGGGCTTGAACTTCTAACCTTTGGATTCGGAGGAACACAAGTAGGCATCCAGCCCATTGAACCAGCTCCGCCACGTGGTTAAATATCGTCTAGGATGATTGCCTTTTGGCACTCCTGCAGCCAGAGGGCTGTGTAGGAGGTAGGAGGGAAAGGGAGCAGAGCAGTGAAGAAGGGGAGTGTTGTACGATAAGCGATACCAAGGGTTGGGTAAACACCCTCCTCCAAGTCCTTTCTCTCCTGGCACTGCACAAGGCCAATTGCTGAGGGAGCAAGCAGTGAGCTGATCAAAATTCCCACTGCTTTTCCAGGAGAGAGGGATATTTGACCTTTGACTTTCAGGATGGGTTCTAAAAAAAGGTGGGGAGTGGATTAGAAACACGGCCTGTTTATCAAAGCTGACACAATAAATTCGCAAAACGCCATTGGACGAGGAGGAGGCCCTCAAACCATCCAATAAGACCGGCCGGTACGACCTGCAAAAGGGGGCAACACAGTGGTTAGCACTGCTGCCTCACAGCGCCAGGGTCCCGGGTTCGATCCCGGCTTGGGTCACTGTCCCGTGCGGAGTTTGCGCTTTCTCCCCGTGTCTGGGTGGGTTTCCTCCGGGTGCTCCGGTTTCCTCCCACAAGTCCCGAAGATGTGCAGGTCGGGTGGATTGGCCGTGCTAAATTTGCCCCTTAGTGAACAAAGATGTGCAGGTTAGGTGGCTTACGGGGATGGGCCGGGGGAGTGGGCCTGGGTAGGGTTGCAGTCTAGACGGGCCGAATGGCCTCCTTCTGCACTGTAGGGATTATGTGATTCTATTTCTTAAAGAATAAATTTAGAGTACCCAATTTTTTTTTTCCCAATTAAGGGGCAATTTAGCCTGGCCAATCCACCTACCCTGCACATCTTTGGGTTGTGGGGGTGAGACCCACGCAGACACGGGGAGAATGTGCAAACTCCGCACGGACAGTGACCCGGGGCCGGGATCGAACCCGGGTCCTCGGCATCCTGAGGCAGCAGTGCTAACCACTGCGCTGCAGCACCGCCTTCTCTATGAATCTATTTTATGGATGAACCCATCTGAGACCGTGTCTGGGGCCCTGTTTACAGTTCTCCTTGCTTAAGGAGGGAGATACTCACATTGGAGGCAATTCAGGGAAGGTTAACGAGGCTGATTCCTGCGGTGAAGAGTTCGTTTTTGGGAAAGGTTGGGCCCGTTGGTCCTGCGCTCTCTGGAGGGAGGGGGGGGGGGCATGCCATTGTGAATGCCAATGTGATGTTACCTCTCGTCTGGGGGTGGGGGGTGGGGGGAATGATCTTATGACCTGGATTCCCTGCCCACTCTAAAAGATACCGGGACGGGTGGGGCTCCCGTGCTCCCCGATACCTCACCCCGCAGTGTG
This sequence comes from Scyliorhinus canicula, assembly GCF_902713615.1. Taxonomy (NCBI): domain Eukaryota; kingdom Metazoa; phylum Chordata; class Chondrichthyes; order Carcharhiniformes; family Scyliorhinidae; genus Scyliorhinus; species Scyliorhinus canicula. The sequence goes on from NC_052172.1 coordinate 14,846,465, forward strand.
AGTCAGCGTGGTCAACGCTGTGATGGCGCGGGTGTGCAGATCCTGGCCCCTCTTGTCCGTGTCCCAGCTGTGTCTCCGGGTTTGATGCCTGACTTTGGAGGCCTCGATCACGTCCATTCAATCCACGTTGGCACCGGAGCCTGGTGCCGTCTTTTTTTTTCCAATTAAGGGGCAATTCAGCGTGGCCAACCCACCTTACCCTGCATATCTGTGGATTGTGGGGGCGAAACCCATGCAGACACGGGGGAGAATGTGCAAACTCCACGCGGACAGTGACCCAGGGCCGGGGTCGAACCTGGGATCTCAGCGCCGTGAGGCAGCAATGCTAACCCACTGCGCCACCGTGCCGCCCAACTTGATGCAGTCAATCAAATGTGCCGCTAAACCCAGGCCTGCCCTCTCTGGTGGGTGTGAAAGGTCCAGAGGCAGATCCTCCGAAGGTGAGCAGCTGGGCCCTCATACCGAATCCACAACGAAGATCGGTACGAACAGACTGGGAGGGATTCTCCGGCCCGTTTCATCCCGCAGGCGGCTAAGGCCCCAGGTGCGGGCTCCCCGTAGGCCGAGGGTGCGAACAACAGGAACCCCCATTTACGGCGGGGGGGGGGGGGGGGGGGGGGGGGGAGCGGATGATCCCGGGGCCACCCAATGGTGGGCTTCAAGTGCCTGGGGTGAGTGGTGGTAGGAGATGGGAGACCGAGGGACGGAAGATTTAACTCTGGTTGGAGGAATTGGAAGAGGTGTGTTCCCCCGATAGGAAAGTATCGCTGAAGCTTGAGAGGAAGGATCTACCAGGCAGTTGTGGGATTGTCCTTCTGATCTAATGCAGGACTCTGATAAGAGAGCGATGATCGACCAGCATTCCGGCAATCGACCACAAGTAAAACGGGAAGGGGCCGGGAGAGGGAGATATCTTTTCATAGGTAGATGCTGGATCACAGCAACACATCACATTACCTTTGAGGGGAGGTCAGTATGTTTTTTACAGATGCTTTGAAAGAGTTAAACCTCAAGCCTAGGGCATGCAGCTGCATGCAGGCCGCATCCTCGGTACATTTGATCTCCCCAAGAAGCTTGGAGCTCAGATCAAAAAAGAACAGAAGGCGGTTTAACTCCCAGCAGGTCAGGACAGGCTATGCTACAGTCAGAGCAGGTGTGTGAGAGAGAGAGAGAGAGAGAGCGAAGCAACAAAGCACAGATTAGGTGACTATGTTCCCCTTTGAAGTGGCTGAGTTTTGTTTCGGTGACAGGTCCCCGGCTTGTTTCTCTTCCCAGTGCCCCGGGCCTCTTTTCCCAGGAAGGCCTGGCTGTATTCCCACACGTCAGCTCCTCCTCGGTAGTGGCAATGGCGGCACAGTGGTTAGCACTGCTGCCTCACGGCGCCGAGGTCCCAGGTTCGACCCCGGCTCTGGGTCACAGTCCGTGTGGAGTTTGCACGTTCTCCCCGTGTCGGCGTGGGCCTCACCCCCACAACCCTCAGATGTGCAGGGTAGGTGGATTGGCCACGCTAAAATTGCCCCTTAATTGGAAAAAAATGAATTGGGTACTCTAAATTTAAAAAAAAAGCTCTTCCTCATGATTGGCTGAACGATGGAATTCCAGTGAGGAGCAACATAGAGGCCTTTGGCCCACGCGCCCTGTCGATCAGCTGCCTCAACACAGTCCTAAGATCCCCTCTTGGCGCTCGGCAATCCGCTTCCCATCGGGCCGAGCGAATCAACAACGATCTCCATTCATAAAGAACCTGAAACGTAGTTAAAAACGCCTCACAGGAGTATTATCAAACCAGAGGGGGTGGAGGGCATCATAGAGCTTAGGGCCCAGGCAGTTGAGCCACACAGGATGCTCAAGTGAATGGGATTGGAGGAGTGTAGTTGCAAATGCGGGGACCAATGTAGTTTAAAGAGCGCAAGGTGATGGGTGAGTCGGCCGAAGCCATCCCGACAGCGCAGAAGTAGGCCATTCGGCCCATCGAGTTCGCACTGACCCACTGAAAGAGCAATCTATCTGGGCCCACTCCCCGTCCTCTCCCTGAAACCCAACCTGCACGTCTTTAGACACTAAGGGGCAATTTAGCGCGGCCAATCCACCTAATCTGCAGGACTTTGGACTGTGGAAACCCAGAGGAAACCCAAGCAGACATAGGGGGAGATCGTGCAAACTCAACACAGTCACCCGAGGTCGCAATCGATGGTGGCCAACTGTTTAACCAGCATCGGGGAAGGAACACAGCTCAGAGAGAAGTGTTTCAACTCGTTTGCAACTGACTTCAAGTAATTTATTCTTTAAAAATACCCCAGGTTTATATAAACAGTTGACTTTCTAGAATAACGTCTTTTCCAAGCTACCTTCTGCTGTCCTCTGCCCGGACATGCCGCAGCAGGTCTGCTCGCCTTAGCTTGCTCAGACCACCTGTGCACACTAACGAAGAGGTACCGTGCCAACGCAACAACAACTTGCATTTATGTAGTGCTTGCCACATGATTAAAGCAAAGCTCCCCCTATAGCCATCTGGAATGGCTACTTACAACCAGGAACAGGGAAACTTGCAAAGCCTAGTGGGTAAAATGGACAAAGCAAGATTCAGGCAGGCTCAGGGCCTGAAATGTATATCTGCAAGCCAGGAGTCCAGACGGTGTCGAAACTCCGACCAATTAGCATATGGGCCTCACGGTAGCATGGTGGTTAGCATCAATGCTTCACAGCTCCAGGGTCCCAGGTTCGATTCCCGGCTGGGTCACTGTCTGTGTGGAGTCTGCACGTCCTCCCCGTGTGTGCGTGGGTTTCCTCCGGGTGCTCCGGTTTCCTCCCACAGTCCAAAGATGTGCGGGTTAGGTGGATTGGCCATGCTAAATTGCCCGTAGTGTAAGGTTAATGGGGGGATTGTTGGGTTACGGGTATACGGGTTACGTGGGTTTAAGTGGGGTGATCATTGTTCGGCACAACATCGAGGGCCGAAGGGCCTGTTCTGTGCTGTACTGTTCTATGTTCTATGTTCTATGATGGGCCGATTAGCATTTGATGGCCCATCTTCACCAAAACAAAGGACTGGTCCTCGGGCGACCGGGACAGTCCCAGACATTTCGGCGCCACTCCCTGTTCAGGGGAAGCGTAAGCAACGGGGTCAGTGACCGCTTGGGACACGCCCAGCCATCCAGGCACCCGCCCTCTTATTGGTTAGGAATCGAACGGCGTAATCAGGGATCACCCAATCAGTGGGGTCCAAACTGAAGGACCGCCCAAAAGAGCGCGAAAACCCCCAAGCATAAGAAGAGAGTTCGCCATGTGTTCGCTCTCTCTTGGACCTGGCACCCCGGCCACGACCATCTCCAATCGCAGCAACACCAGAAGCAAGTCCAAGTTCATCGCTCGCTGCCAGACGGATGAGCCCAGCTGAGCAGCAGTTACTTCTCCAGACTCGATAGATCCAGAACTGAACAACGGCCCCTGTTCCTCTGACCTCAGCCGGGTGCCTGAAGTTAAGTACAGGTTGTCTTAGTCGATAGGTGTAGTTAACCAGTAGTGTTTATGCTGCATGACTAATTGTGTGTGTAAATAAAGTACCCGTGACCTTGAACTAACAAACTGGTGTTTGGCTCTTTGATTGATAGCCGGTTGAACCTTGTGGTGGTATCATTGATACCTGGCGACTCTGAGCATTAGTACAGAGATATCAAAAGAAAGGAGGGCAAACTCACTGATTGCCATAGTTACAGCAGAGCCACAGAGGAAAAGAAAGACAACACCCCCCACCCCACATCCCCATCCCTGTAAGAAGGTTAAGTAACAAAATTTGACAATGAACCACAGTGGGGGGGGGGGATTTGGACGTCTTAAATGAGGAAAGAGAGCAGGGATTCCAAGCCTCGAGCCCAGTCAAGGTATGACCGTCAATGGTGCAATGAATAAATTGGATAATGCGAGAGACCGGAATTGAAGAAGCAGAGAGGAAATTATTATTTGGGTGTTTTTGAGGTTTATCTGTGGTGGTCTCCACTTCTATTATTCACACACCAAAATCCAAAGCTCCAGTGATCTTTTTCCCTCCAATTTTCCCTCACCTCTCCATGTCGGTGGCTCAACCCGAGGGAGTGTCTAATCACTCGGAAACGATCTCTCGCCAGTCACACGTCAACAACCTCGATGTTCGACCAATGCAGCGCTCAGCAGAGGGCTCTTGCGGAAGCCCCAGTTCCAGCGCTCCTCCACTGGCGACCAAACCTTTAGCGGCCTGGGCCCCGATCTCTGGAACCCCCTCCCCCCCCCCCCCCCCCCCCCCCCCCCAAACCTCTCCACCTCCGCTTGTTCAGATAGTTCCTTCAAACCGACCTCTTCAACCAAGCTGGGACGTCGCTCCGAATACATTTTGATAAGGCTCCTGCAAAGCACCAGGGGACATTCAGTCACGTTACATCAATAGCTACATCAATGCAAGTTGTTGTTGTACCTGCCGCCAGACCGTCCACGTGTTTTCAAAGACAGGTTGCATGGGGAGTATTACAGTGCACAGGAAGATGCCACCTTTAGGTTTGGCACCAATCAGACCGCTGGCGGACGGCACGGCGGCACAGTGCTTAGCACTGCTGCCTCACGGCGCGAGGGAATCGGGTTCGATTCCGGCCTTGGGTCTGCGCGGAGTTTGCACGTTCTCCCCGTGTCTCTGCGTGGGTTTCCTCCGGATGCTCCGGTTTCCTCCCACAGTCCAAAGATGTCCAGGTTATGGGAAATTGGCTGTGATAAAGTTGATGAGGTGGGGGTCACGGGGAGAGGATGCGGGAGTGAGGCTCGGCGGGGACCTTTCAGAGGGCCAGTGCAGACTCGATGGGCTGAAACCTTCTGCACTGTAGGGATTCTATGGTTCGATAGGTGGGTGCGGGACCAGGGTGGGTGAACGCCGTGGCTTCAATGGGTTGGTGCCCGTACCTAGCACCACCTCCTCGCCCTGAGCACCAGACAGCGGAATTATGGGAGTTCAAATCAAACCCTGTGTGTTGAAAATGGAAGGGTCGGGGCCCACGATTGGGGAACCATGGCATTGCGACTGGTATAGCGGGTAGAGGAAAGTCGGGGGCAGAGGGGTACTTCACCCCAGTCCTCAGGGCGCCTCATTGTTAAATGAGAGTCAGACATTAACCCCAAATCAGAGTTTTCTCTCTGGTGGATAGACAAGTCTTTGGCTGCAAAAGCCACTCATTGGCCAGTGAGGAGTGTCAGTGACTTAGCAACAGCCAAGAGTATGTTGAAAGCGAGAGTGCCCTGTCAGACAGTAAAACACGCTGGAACCCGGGAGACAGAGACTGAGGGTAACAATCGTAGATTTTATTGCAGATCGACGCAGAGCTCTGGCTGCCGGTGCTGATTAAGGAAGTCTGCACATTTTAAAAGCAATCTCCAATCTTAAAGCGGCAGAAACAGAGATGATAAATATTCCAGTCAATCACACTCCCGTCACCCACATCAATTGAAGCTCTTCGCCCGTGAATGAAACGGCCTCCAACTCTGCTCAAACTCACAACCCACTGTATTAATACTGATATATCCCACACCCCCTCACTCTGACACTGATATACCCCACACCCCCTTCACTGACACTCATATACCCCACACTCCTCACTGTAACACACTGATATACCCCACACCCCCTCACTGTAACACTCATATACCCCACACCCCTCACTGTAACACACTGATATACCCCACACCCCCTCACTGTAACACTGATATACCCCACAACCCCTCACTGTAACACTGATATATCCCACACCCCCTCACTGTAACACTGATATACCCCACACCCCTCACTGTAACACACTGATATACCCCACACCCCTCACTGTAACACTGATATACCCCACACCCCTCACTGTAACACTCTGATATACCCCACACCCCCTCACTGTAACACTGATATACCCCACACCCCTCACTGTAACACTCTGATATATCCCACACCCCTCACTGTAACACTGATATACCCCACACCCCTCACTGTAACACTCTGATATATCCCACACCCCTCACTGTAACACTCTGATATACCCCACACCCCTCACTGTAACACTCTGATATACCCCACACCCCCTCACTGTAACACTGATATACCCCACACCCCCTCACTGTAACACTCTGATATACCCCACACCCCTCACTGTAACACTGATACACCCCACACTGTAACACTCTGATATACCCCACACCCCTCACTGTAACACTGATATACCTCACACCCCCTCACTGTAACACTGATATACCCCACACCCCTCACTGTAACACTGATATACCCCACACCCCCTCACTGTAACACTGATATACCCCACACCCCCTCACTGTAACACTCTGATATACCCCACACCCCTCACTGTAACACTCTGATATACACACACCCCCTCACTGTAACACTGATATAACCCACACCCCTCACTGTAACACTCTGAAATACCCCACAGCCCCTCACTGTAACACTCTCATATACCCCACACCCTCTCACTGTAACACTGATATAACCCACACCCCTCACTGTAACACTCTGAAATACCCCACAGCCCCTCACTGTAACACTCTGATATACCCCACACCCCCTCACTGTAACTCTGATATACCCCACACCCCCTCACTGTAACACTGATATACCCCACACCCCCTCACTGTAACTCTGATATACCCCATACCCCTCACTGTAACACTGATATACCCCACACCCCCTCACTGTAACTCTGATATACCCCACACCCCCTCACTGTAACACTGATATACCCCACACCCCCTCACTGTAACTCTGATATACCCCATACCCCTCACTGTAACACTGATATACCCCACACCGCTCACTGTAACACTGATATACCTCACACCCCCTCACTGTAACACTGATATACCCCACACCCCCTCACTGTAACACTGATATACCCCACACCCCCTCACTGTAACTCTGATATACCCCATACCCCTCACTGTAACACTGATATACCCCACACCCCTCACTGTAACACTGATATACCCCACACCCCCTCACTGTAACTCTGATATACCCCATACCCCTCACTGTAACACTGATATACCCCACACCCCCTCACTGTAACACTGATATACCCCACACCCCTCACTGTAACACTGATATACCCCACACCCCCCACTGTAACACTGATATACCCCACATCCCCTCACTGTAACACTCTGATATACCCCACACCCCTCACTGTAACACTCTGATATACCCCACACCCCTCACTGTAACACTGATATACCCCACACCCCTCACTGTAACTCTGATATACCTCACACCCCTCACTGTAACACTCTGATATACCCCACACCCCTCACTGTAACACTGATATACCCCACACCCCTCACTGCAACACTGATATACCCCACACCCCTCACTGTAACACTCTGATATATCCCACACTCCCTCACTTTAACACTCTGATATACCCCACACCCCTCACTGTAACACTGATATACCCCACACCCCTCACTGTAACACTGATATACCCCACACCCCTCACTGTAACACTGATATACCCCACACCCCCTCACTGTAACACACTGATATACCCCACACCCCTCACTGTAACACTGATATACCCCACACCCCTCACTGTAACACTGATATACCCCACACCCCTCACTGTAACACACTGATATACCCCACACCCCTCACTGTAACACTGATATACCCCACACCCCTCACTGTAACACTGATATACCCCACACCCCTCACTGTAACACACTGATATATCCCACACCCCTCACTGTAACACTGATATATCCCACACCCCTCACTGTAACACTCTGATATACCCCACACCCCTCACTGTAACACACCGATATATCCCACACCCCTCACTGTAACACTGATATACCCCACACCCCTCACTGTAACACTCTGATATACCCCACACCCCTCACTGTAACACACTGATATACCCCACACCCCTCACTGTAACGCTGATATACCCCACACCCCTCACTGGAACACTGATATACCCCACACCCCTCACTGTAACACACTGATATATCCCACACCCCTCACTGTAACACTGATATATCCCACACCCCTCACTGTAACACTCTGATATACCCCACACCCCTCACTGTAACACTGATATACCCCACACACCCCTCACTGTAACACTCTGATATATCCCACACCCTCACTGTAACACTCTGATATATCCCACACCCCTCATTGTAACACTCTGATATATCCCACCCCCCTCACTGTAACACACTGATATACCCCACACCCCACACTGTAACACTCTGATATACCCCACACCCCTCACTGTAACACCCTGATATACCCCACACCCCTCACTGTAACACACTGATATACCCCACACCCCCTCACTGTAACACTCTGATATACCCCACACCCCTCGCTGTAACACTCTGATATATCCCACACCCCTCACTGTAACACACTGATATACCCCACACCCCTCACTGTAACACACTGATATACCCCACACCCCCTCACTGTAACACTCTGATATACCCCACACCCCTCGCTGTAACACTCTGATATACCCCACACCCCTCACTGTAACACTGATATACCCCACACCCCTCACTGTAACACACTGATATACCCCACACCCCTCACTGTAACACTCTGATATATCCCACACCCCTCACTGTAACACTGATATACCCCACACCCCTCGCTGTAACACTGATATACCCCACACCCCTTACTGTAACACTGATATACCCCACACCCTTCACTGTAACACTGATATACCCCACACCCCTCACTGTAACACTGATATACCCCACACCCCTCACTGTAACACTGATATACCCCACACCCCTCACTGTAACACTGATATACCCCACACCCCTCACTGTAACACTGATATACCCCACACCCCTCACTGTAACACTGATATACCCCACACCCCTCACTGTAACACTGATATACCCCACACCCCTCACTGTAAAACCCTGTGATCTTTATCCTGTAGACAGATAATGTTTTGAAGTGTCTGCAATGTTTTCAGGGCCAACTCCCGACGTAATAAAAGCGTGTGTATGTGACGCGCTGTTCTTTTCAATGTTGCTGTCGGTTTGCCAAACATCGTCAAGGTCAACGAGAATCTGTGGCTGATTACGGACGCCAGGCTCTCGATCTGAAAGATAATGCCAGTCCAGAATGAAAGTACTTACACCTCTGTGTAATCGCGCATTTACATTCAGAGAGACACTGACGGCAGTCTGTTGAAGCATCGGCCTTCATGTGTGATGCACCAAAGTGCTTCACAGCCATTTTGGTTTCTTTTTAACTATATTTATTGAAGTTTGAGATATAACGAGCTCAATAAAATCATTAGACTGGATGTCTCTATATTGGATTTGGATTTGTTTATTGTCACGTGTACCGAGGTGCAGTGAAAAGTATTGTTTTGCGAGCAGCTCAAACAGATCATTTAGTACATGAAAAGTAAGTAAAAAGAAAATACATAATAGGGAACACAAGGTCCACAGTGTAAATACATAGACACCGGCATTAATGAAAATGAAATGAAATGAAAATCACTTATTGTCACGAGTAGGCTTCAAATGAAGTTACTGTGAAAAGCCCCTAGTCGCCACATTCCGGCGCCTGTCCGGGGAGGCTGGTACGGGAATTGAACCGTACTGCTGGCCTGCTTGGTCTGCTTTAAAAGCCAGTGATTTAGCTGAGTGAGCTAAACCAGCTTACACACAGTGTGGCTTACACACTGGCTTAAGTGGGTCGGTGCAGACTCAATGGGCCGAATGGCCTCCTTCTGCACTGTATGTTCTATGTTCTTTGTTCATTGGGTGAAACATACAGGGAGTAGTGTTAATCAGGTCAGTCCATAAGAGGGTCGTTTAGGAGTCTGGTAACAGCGGGGAAGAAGCTGTATTTGAGTCTGTCCGTGCGTGTTCTCAGACTTCTGTATCTCCTGCCCGATGGAAGAAGTTGGAAGAGTGAGTAAGCCGGGTGGGAGGGGTCTTTGATTATGCTGCCCGCTTTCCCCAGGCAGTGGGAGGTGTAGATAGAGTCCATGGATGGGAGGCAGGTTTGTGTGATGGACTGGGCGGTATTCACGACTCTCTGAAGTTCCTTGCGGTCCTGGGCCGAGCAGTTGCCATACCAGGCTGTGATGCAGCCCGATAGGATGCTTTCTATGGTGCTTCTGTAAAAGTTGGTAAGGGTTAATGTGGACATGCCGAATTTCCTTAGTTTCCTGAGGAAGTATAGGCGCTGTTGTGCTTTCTTGGTGATAGCGTCGACGTGGGTGGAGCGGAAAAATTTTTTGGTGATGTGCACCCCTAGGAATTTGAAGCTGTCAACCATCTCCACCTCGGCCCCGTTGATGCTGACAGGGGTGTCACCATCACCAAAAATCTGTCCTGGTCCACTCACGTCGACACTATCACCAAGAAAGCACAACAGCGCCTATACTTCCTCAGGAAACTAAGGAAATTTGGCATGTCCACATTAACCCTTACCAACTTTTACAGATGCACCATAGAAAGCATCCTATCTGGCTGCATCACAGCCTGGTATGGCAACTGCTCGGCCCAGGACCGCAAGGAACTTAAGAGAGCCGTGAATACCGGCCAGTCCATCACATGAACCTGCCTTCCATCCATTGACTCCATCTACACCTCCCGCTGCCTGGGGAAAGTGGGCAGCATAATCAAGGATCCCTCCCACCCGGCTTACTCACTCTTCCAACTTCTTCCATCTAAATTGCCCCTTAATTGGGGAAAAAAAGTAATCGGGTACTCTAAATTTTTAAAAAAAGGTTAGGTGGATTGGCCGTGATAAATTGCCCCTAGGTGGGTTTTCGGGGATAAGGTGAGGGAGTGGGCCTGGGTAGGGTGCTCTTTCAGAGGGCTGGTGTAGATGGGCCAAATGGCCTCCTTTTGCATTGTAGGGATTCTAGTCTATGATTCTACTCCAACCTCAAGGAAAAGTGAGAAGGAACCCAGTCTGGCCCAGGACGCAGGACCTACCCAGGGCCATCGAAGGAGGCAAGGAAGCATTCGTAAATTCAAAATAACAACAAAACAATAACCAGAAACAGTTTGGTCTGAAGAGGCGTTTGGCCAATCTCAGGGAGAACTCGACAGACCCAACCACCCAACTCCACACCAACCAATCACCCATCACCCTCCATTCATCTTCATTGTAAACATGATAAGGGGTGTCCAAAAAACACTCCCTTGCCATAACAACAACACATTAACAAAGGTGTGAAACTGTGGCCACATTTCCCAGCATCGACTCAATATGGCTCGACCCAATCGGTTGGCTCCAACCCTTCACGATGAGCATAGGGAACAGGAGGATAGAGGGGCAGTGGTGAGCGGGCCAAACTAACCCCAGGCCTCGAAGACCAAATACATTACGCTCCGTCGAATCAGATACAATAAACCTCCAGATCACGACGCCTACATGGGCAGCACGGTGGCACAGTGGTTAGCATTGCTGCCTATGGCGCTGAGGACCTGGGTTCGAATCCCGGCTCTGGGTCATTGTCCATGTGGAATTTGCACATTCTCCCCGTGTCTGCGTGGGTTTCACCCCCACAACCCAAAGGTGTGCAGGGTAGGTGGATTGGCCACGCTAAATTGCCCCTTAATTGGAAAAATAATTGGGTACTCTAAATTTAGAAAATAAAATAGCTACATCACTGCAGCCAATTTTCAAACTCAATCAGGGACCCGCCTCTCAGTTCTGGGTAGGGACTGGCCTCACGGAGTCTGCTTGATGGGCCCTCGTCCCAAACCCGTCAGGATGACAACACACACCATGCAGCACGGACGTGCCGAAGACAGGCCCTTACCAGGCAAAGTGCTCCATTGAGCACAAGGATTCTCTCCTGTGCCTCCACCATTCTCTCGAAGCTGCCTCGCAATTCCTCAAAGTGAGCCCCGGAGACCTGCACCACGGAGTTGAGATCATCATTGTGTCATGTGAGTGTACCTTTAATAAATGGGTGTTTATTCGAGAGCTGCAGTGATGTCAGAGAGTGGGCGGACCTGCGCTGTCTGATTTACTTTCGTTTTTGAGCAGGCCACCAGAGTGAGTTTTTAGTTTTGTTTTCAGAGACAAGAGCTGCAGATATGCATGGATCTCTCTACAAGCTAAAGAGTGTTCATTTGGGTGATTTCAAAGGGATAACTGCTCTCAATAAAGAATTTAAACCTGATCTCTGTGTTGAAAGGGTTTTTTGTCTTCTGGATGTTGTTTGGGAATTTATTAAGGATTACTTAGTGCTGTATTCTTTGGGAGCTGTATTTAAATTGATGGTTGCTAAGGTATTCACTGTATGTTTTAAAAAGGTTAACTTGAGTTCATAGAATAAACATTGTTTTGTTTTAAAAAATACTTTTCCATTTCTGCTGTACCACGCTTGTAGAGTGGGCCGTGTGTTCCCCATACCGCAATCTAGTAAAAGTAGTGGGTCAGGTGAACTCCATGATAGACTTTGGGGTTCTCTAAACCCTGGCCCATAACAAACTGGGGGCTCAAGGGGGATAAAGTCTATCTATTGGATTGGCTTAGTGAACTTAGAGACAGTGAGGGGGTGAACATATTGTGGTTGCTTTTCAGGTGTGTGTAAGTAGTTTAAGTGGGGAGTGTGTTGTGGACAATGGCTCTTTCAGAGGCTCTGAAGTTTTTGGAGGTGGAGACGGTCACACGCAGTACCTTACGGACACAGTCTAAAAGCAGACTGTTAGATTTGGCAAAAGCATTGCAGTTAACATTATCTGACAAAATGCGAAAAGATGAGGTAATTATGGCGGTGGCCAAGCACAATCTAGTAAAAGTTATGGGTCAGGTGAACTCCGTGATACACTTTGGGGGTTCTCTAAACCCTGGCCCATAAAAATCGACACACAACATTCACAAACGGCGGCCATCTTCCCGATGCACACAGCACCGTCGGGATGAAAGCCCTGCTCACCAGAGACAACGCCACGGCGAACTAGGCCCCACCCCAGCCCAGGGACTGGTTTAGCACAGGGCTAAATCGCTGGTTTTGAAAGCAGACCAGGGCAGCACTGTTCAATTCCCGTACCAGCCTCCCCGAACAGGCGCCGGAATGTGGCGACTAGGGGCTTTTCACGGTAACTTCATTTGAAGCCTACTCGTGACAATAAAGCAATTTTCATTTTTTATTTCATTTCACTCCAATCGCCTTGAGGATTTTCTACGATTTCAACTCGGCATCGCATCGCAAAACCCCAATCAGAATAAACCAGGGACATAAGGCAAGACATAAATCCCCAAAAGAGACAGTTATGAAAAGTGGTGGGGGCGGCAGGGCAGTACAGTGGTTAGCACTACTACCTGACGGCACCCAGGACCCAAGTTCGATCCCAGTAAAGGCGACCGTCGATTGTCTTTCCCTAATGTCCCCTTTAAGGGAGGAAATCTGCCGCCCTTACCCGGTCTGGTCTACGTTGGACTCCAGAGCCACAGTTAGAGTTGACTCTCGGATGCCACCCTGAAAAATAATTCCTGTTAGCACTGCTGCCTCACGGCGCTGAGGACCCGGGTTCGAGTGACCCGGCTCTGGGTCACTGTCCGTGTGGAGTTTGCACATTCTCCCCGTATCTGCTTGGGTTTCGCCCCCCACAACCCAAAGATGTGCAGGGTAGGCGGATTGGCCACACTAAATTGCCCCTTAATTGGGAAAAAAAGAATTGGGTATTCTAAATTTATAAAAAGAATAATATAAGGGATTAAAAGATGAGCAGAGCCAGAGTGCGCGGTAACACAGGCGCACCTGCGCTCATGTCATGTGACCCTCATCAGAAGTATTTTTAAGGTGAAGTCACTGTTCCAGAACAGTGAGTGTGGCAGCAAAGCAAGATTCCACAAACCGTACTGTGACAATAACCAGGCTGTCAGGTTTAGTGATGTTGGTTGTTGGGTAAGTATTGGCTGAGACACCGATGAGAACTCCTTCACTATTCTTCAATATCGTACAACGGGATTTTCTAAAACCAAATGAGAGAGCGCCCGGGAGTCTTGACCTAACTTCTCATCTAACAGTGCACCACTCTGTAACCCCATGCTGTACCTGTCCTGGGAGTGTTTGATGGGGACAGTGTAGCGGGAGCTTTACTCTGTATCTAACCCCGTGCTGTACCTGTCCTGGGAGTGTTTGATGGGGACAGTGTAGAGGGTGCTCTACTCTGTATCTAACCCCGTGCTGTACCTGTCCTGGGAGTGTTTGATGGGGACAGTGTAAAGGGAGCTTTACTCTGTATCTAACCCCGTGCTGTACCTATCCTGGGAGTGTTTGATGGGGACAGTGTAGAGGGAGCTTTACTCTGTATCTAACCCCGTGCTGTACCTGCCCTGGGAGTGTTTGATGGGGACTGTGTAGAGGGCGCTTTACTCTGTATCTAACCCCGTGCTGTACCTATCCTGGGAGTGTTTGATGGGGACAGTGTAGGGGGAGCTTTACTCTGTATCTAACCCCGTGCTGTACCTGTCCTGGAAGTGTTTGATGGGGACAGTGTAGAGGGAGCCTTACTCTGTATCTAACCCCGTGCTGTACCTGTCCTGGGAGTGTTTGATGGGGACAGTGTAGAGGGAGCTTTACTCTGTATCTAACCCCGTGCTGTACCTGTCCTGGGAGTGTTTGATGGGGACAGTGTAGAGGGAGCTTTACTCTGTATCTAACCCCGTGCTGTACCTGTCCTGGGAGTGTTTGATGGAATGTCGATGTTATAACTGGCACGGGTCTTACGGGGTGGGGATGATCCACTACCGGTGAAGCTGACAGAATACGAGCTCCTCCGATCAGTGGGCCAGGGACTCCTAACTAAGTCCATGTGCCTTAGTAAATCCATCTTAGGATAGAGGCTGTCAGATCTTTTATACCCGCTTGAGAGGGCAGACGGTACCTCGGTTGGACATCCCAATCGGAAAACATCACCACCAACAGCGCAGCACCCCCTCGGTACTGCAGCCGTTGCTGGCCAAAATTTATTCCGGCGCGGGACTTGAACCCACGATCTCTGACTCGGAGTGCCACCGTCTCTCCCAGCGATGGAGCTTTGCTCTGCATCGCAATCAGACGAAAACATGACAAAAATACACCCGCGGTATCAGTGAAAGATTGGTGTTGCTGGTTGACAGTTTAGACTCGGCAACAGATGCCCATCATCTGCTGTGTGTTTCCGGAATCTTCTATTTTTAATTCAGGCTTCCGGCCCTCGCAGGTTTATCTGTTCAAGCCAGACCTGGGAGTGTTCAAGGCCCATAAATAGGAGCTCAAAGAGTAGAAAGTTAACCTATCAACCCGGCCATTGTTTAAATTGATGAGGGCAGAGGAAAATCAAAGTAAACCCTAGGAAAATGTCAGCCCGTGAATCACAGATTAAAGGGTCGATTGACGGACCGCTGCCCAAATGTGAGTTCAAAGCCCCAATCCTCTACTTTGCTCCTGGGAGCAGAACCTCTTTTCATCTGACCTGCGGAACCTTACTTATCTGGGTGCGGGACAGGCTGAGTGAGTTATCTTTCAATTATCTCCGCCCTCTTGGTACTTTAACCCTCGTTTGGGAGCTACCTGGAGCAGATCCCTGCCCTCAGAAAGGTGACCTTTTTTTTCTCTCTCCGAGGGAGCCATTTCAAAGAAATTGCCTTATCTCGGAAGTTTCAAAGGTCGGAACCTCTTGGAGCAAATCCATTAACCGTTTCCGGGCGCCTTGTTCTCTTGAATCACCCAGCAGGAACGGTGACAGGCCCAATCTGCATTTATACAGCGCCTTTAACGTTGCAAAACATCCTGAGATGCTACATGGGGGGATGGAGTGGGGTGAGGGGGGGGCAGAATTATCAAACAAAATCTGTCAACAAGCCACAAAATGTAGGGTTACCAACCCTCCAGGATTGGCCTGGAGTCTCCAGGAATCAAGGATCAATCTCCAGAACATTGCCATGCGCTACCCCGGGGAAAAATAATAGGGATGTTTCCTAAAAATTTAGCTTTCGTTTTGTCATTTTCTTTGGATATTTCTCCTCGGAAGATGTAAAAATATTTAAATTGGGGGGAAAAGGTGGGCTACGGGTCGGCCAATTGGGTAATGAGTCTTTTTGCTTTCCGATTGGTCGAGGAAGGCCGTGTGTCACGAGGACGGATGTGTTGACCGATGAACGGCTGGGGTGTGGGGAGGGGGGCATAGATATGACGGAACCCCCAGGAATATATTTAATCTCGGTTGGCAACCCCACGTGGGGAAATCGTAGCTGGATGACCAAAGGCTTAGTCAAAGTGGTACATTTTAAGGTGTGTCTTAAAGGCGGATAGAGAGATGGAGATCGGTGAGATTTGAGGGTATTTCAGAGTTGAAGGCCTTGCTAGATAAAGGTACCAATGGCTGGTAGAGGTCAGGGGTTTGGAAGGTGCTGCTGAAGGAGGCCTGGCGAGTTGCTGCAGTACATCCTGTAGTCGGTACACACAGCTGCCATTGTGCATCGGTGGGGGGAGTGAATGTTTACCAGCCCCTTGATTGCGTGAAGTCGCTCAGCCACCTTCGCGGGGCAACTACAGATGGGCAATAAATGTCGGCCTTGCCAGTGTCGCCCACCATCCCCAGAATTAATTCAAAGAAACCCACCTAGTGTAGGAAACAGGAAACAGAACAGTCAATTTATGCTCAGCCAGGTCCCACAAACAGTAATGAGATACATGGAAAGGTCATCTGTTTTGCTGTTGGCCAGGATTCTGGGATGGCATCCGCCTTCGTCTTCGAAAAAGGCCGATATTGTCGCCTGGGTGGGCACGAAGCTACAAGGAAAGTATTTCATCGGGGGAGCGGGTTTGGGGAAGGTTGTGAGAGCAGAGGCCTAAACGTCTGGATGAGAACAGGCTCCTTCCCATTCTTCCTTGGCCCATTGTGCCCATTGGTCGATGGCCTTCGGGGGCCGCAGTGGCTGCCATCATCTCGAGATATTACGGGGAACAGATAGGGTAGATTGGGAAATGGGTAATCCTGCGACACACTGGGTAACATGCCTACCTCTGGGCCAGAGAATCTGGGTTCAAGTCTCACTTTAGGACCTGATGGCCCTGGAAGATGTGGACAAACAGGTTGATTATCAGCTCGTAAACCTTTCCAATACAGCTGATAGCAGACGGGAAGGCCAGGAGGATTTCTTTTTTTAAATTTAGAGTAAGCAATCATTTTTTTCCAATGAAGGGGCAATTTAGCCTGTGCAATCCACCTACCCTGCACATCTTTGGGTTGTGGGGGTGAAACCCACGCAGACACGGGGAGAATGTGCAAACTCCACACGGACAGTGACCCAGGCCCGGGTTCGAACCCGGGTCCTCGGCGCCGTGAGGCAGCAGTGCTAACCACCGTGCCGCCCCGGATCAAGAGGGTTTCTTGGTCAGAACACAACACCAAACCACTGCAATACTTTACCAAGCAGCATCATGGACCAATCAATAGATGTCCATGGTTGCCAATGCCCGCTTAGTGCTCGGTACCTGGAGGAGGTGATGATGATGATGATAATCTTTAGATGATGATGGTAATGTTTATTGTCACAAGTCGGCTTACGTTAACACTGCTATGAAGTTACTGTGAAGAGCCCCTAGTCGGCACGTTCCGGCGCCTGTTCGGGTACACGGAGGGAGAATTCAGAATGTCCAATTCACCTAACAAGCACGTCTTTCAGGACTTGAGGGAGGAAACTGGAGCACCCGGAGGAAACCCACGCAGACACGGGGAGAACGTGGAGACTCCGCACAGACAGTGGCCCAGCCAGGAATCCAACCCGGGACCCTGGCGCTGTGAAGCAACAGTGCTAACCACTGTGCTCCCGTGCTGCCCGTTAATTTGCTCCGCAGAGGTTGGGAGAAATCCCCGGTGCAATTTAAAGGAAAAAGATGAGTCCCATTTTGGGCGCGATTAGTGGAGGGTTTCCCAAAGGTTGCGGGGCCGAGAATGACGCTGCTTCTTTTTCGGGCTGCATTTCGTCTCTCGACCTCAGCACCCTCAACCCAAACCTCCCCCCCCCCCTCACCCCCCCCCCCCCCCCACCCACCCCTTCCCCCGCAGCTTCCAGACCCTTCCATTGCCCCAACTTACTCATTAGGAAATCCTCGAGCCCTCTGCAACCCCACCCCCCCTCACCCCTCATAAGGGCAGGGCACCCACAGACCTGATCCCCCCACATGGGCAAAATGCCACCTGGACACCCTGGTGTTGCCAGGGTGGCATCCATGGTGTGTAGGTGGCACTGCCAGCAAACATGCAAATCTTGATCGCAACGGCTCACGAGAACCCATTAGATCTCGTGAGGCGAGGGCAGCGCGGTGGCGCAGTGGGGTTAGCCCTGCTGCCCCACGGCGCCGGGGTCCCAGGTTCGATGCCGGCTCTGGGTCACTGTCCGTGTGGCGTTTGCACATTCCCCCCCTGTGCCTGCGTGGGTTTCACCCCCCACAACCCAAAGATGTGCCGGGTAGGGGGATTGGCCACGCTACATTGCTCCTCAATTGGAAAAAATTAATTGGGTACTCTAAATTTATTTTAAAAAACAGATCACGCGAGGCGTAACGAGGGTGGTAAATGTAATGGCTTCATCGCCGCCCACGTCGGTAACCATGTCCATTAGTGGAGGAGTCTAGAACGAGAGGGCAGATTAGATCCAGACCTTTCGGCAGTGAGATTAGGAAACACTAGAAAAAAAATAATTGGGTACTCTAATTGAAAAAATTTTTAATTCTGAGGTTGGTAGATTTCTGTTAACCGGAGGTATTAAGGGAGCTCGGGAAAAGCCGGGAAGTGAGGTCACAGATCAAAGTGAGTGCCAGAACGGGTTCAAGGAGCTGAGCGTCCTCCTCCTATTCTCTTCCAATGACTGTAGCTTTGCGTTGGCACTGAACTTTGGAATGTTATGGGACCCGACCGTCTCAATCAAACACCAGCTGCAGCGTCAACTTCTGAAGTCCGCTGATAGGTGAGCGACAATCAGAAAGCAAACTACGAAATGAGGCCCTTGCAGATAATTAAGCAAATATTAGCACTGTTTAATGGAAGGAGATTAGCCTGTTCAGCGAGCTGTACAGGCAGAGTTCAAGGGCCAGAGCCATTGGTTTAAAGGTTCATGGAAACATAGAATAGAGGAGCAGGAGGAGGCCAATCAGCCTCCTGCACCACCATTTGTCATGATCAATTTAAAAATATAAATTTAGATTACCCAATTATTTTTTCCAATTAAGGGGCAATTTAGCGTGCCCAATCCACCTATTCTGCACATCTTTGGGTTGTGGGGGTGAAACCCACGCAGACACGGGGAGAATGTGCAAACTCCACACAGACAGTGACCCAGAGCCAGGATCGAACCTGGAACCTCAGCGCCGTGAGGCAGCTGTGCTAACCACTAGGCCACCGTGCTGCCCTATTTGTTATGATCATGACTGATCATAGAACATACAGTGCAGAAGGAGGCCATTCAATTTAAGCCCTCACTTCCACCCTATCCCCTTATCCCAATATCCCCATCTAACCTTTTTGGACACTACGGGGCAATGTAGCATGGCCAATCCACTTAACCTACACATCTTTGCACTGTGGGAGTGTAATAAGTCCACAGAGGCAGAAGTCCCGTCACCAGAATCCCTTTCATTCACAAACCCAACAGCTGAACAACCATGACCATTCCGTCTGCTGTTTACACTGGGAGTGCAGAGGATCTGACACTCCCTGTTATATACACTGTTGTGCTCTGCTTCTTCATGTAGCATAAGCTGCTTCCTTGATATATACTCTGACAAAGGAAGGTTCAGACTTGGAGATCGGTTTAACACATTTATTGAACAGTTAACAATTCTCCTACTTGAGTTCAACTCTCCTACTAATCTTGCTTTAGTAACTCAGTCTAACTAACCAGTCTGCTCTAAGCCACGTGGTGGGTGTGATGCTTCTGATCTGCCCCTGTCCTACTCTCTAAGTGTCGCTGTGGAAAGAGACAGAGCATGTGTGCCCTGTCCTTTTATATGGGTTGTGTAATGCCCCCTTGTGGTAGTGTCACCTCTGGGTGTCATGACTACCCATTGGTCATGTCCTAGTCTATGTGTTCATTAACCGTATGCCTGCATGTCATGATGTCTCCGGTGCTCCCTCTAGTATTTACTTAGTTGTCGTGTATTCACATTAAACCCTTGTGTATTTAGGGGCTGGTTTAGCTCACAAGGCTAAATCGCTGGCTTTTAAAGCAGACCAACGGTTCGATTCCCGTACCAGCCTCCCCGGACAGGCGCCGGAATGTGGCGACTAGGGGCTTTTCACAGTAACTTCATTGAAGCCTACTCGTGACAATAAGCGATTTTCATTTCATTTTACAGTGATGCATATCACCTCATACACAGAAAGGGGTTTCCTGATTGGGCCACTAATCAGGGAACTCGTATTTTAATTGGCCAATCTCAAAGGCCTGGCCTAAGTCATTACAGGGAGGAAACCGAAGCACCCGGGGGAAACCCGGGCACACACGGGGAGAACGTGCAGTCTCCGCGAAGACAGTGACCCAGCGGTGAATCGATCCTGGGACCTTGATCATCCAGCTGAATAGACTAATCCTGCCTTCCCTCCCATATCCTTTGATCCACTTCGCCTCAAGTGCTACATCTAACTGCTTCTTGAAAACACAAATGGCCTCAACTAATTCCTCTGGGACAGAGACCCAGGGCCGGGTCCTCAGCGCCGTAGGCAGCAATGCTAACCACTGTGCCACCGTGCTGCCCCAAGAGCAAGAAAGTTAAGGGGAGGTTTATTCGGTGTTGTCCAAAATTCTGAGGTGCCTTGGTCGAGTAAATAGGGAGAAATTGTTTCCACTCTTGCAGAGTCAATAACAGATTTAAGATAATGGTCAAAGTTGGGCGGGGGGGGGGAGGTAATTATTTTCACAAAGTGAGTTGTTTTGAAAGGGTGGTGGTATCAGGTTCAAGAGGAACTTTGAAAAGGGAGTTTGCTAAATACTTCGGAGGGTGACGGGGGCGGGGGGGGGGGGGGGGATGGGCAGAGGAGGTGGGAGTTGTTTGGACAGCTGTTTGAAAGGATCAGCACAGGCAGGGCAGGGCCGAATGGTCTCCTGTTTTGCTGGTGTGGTTTTTTTTAAAACTGCGTGCAGAGTCACTGTGTCAGGAACCAGCAGCCCAGTCTCCAAACCTATCGCAAAAACAGGTTAAGACACAAAACAACACGCACCCCAGAGAGAGAGAGAGAGAGATCTGGGACTGCGCCATTGCTATCGCTGTTTTTCCGACACGCTGTTTGTTCCCTGATCGGAAATTCCGACAGAACTTTCCGCGACTAAGCTGAGCCGACCAGGAAATGGTTTCCAACCTTTCCAGCACTGGAAAAGGAAGGACGCAAAATTCCGAAATTTGGGAGAGAGGCAGCAATCAATCGGTGCACACGGCAAGATCCCGCAAGCTGCAACACCCCGCACTGAGAGTGGCACCTGGAACGCAGTAAAACGGCGCAGGCAGCTTCGCAGCAGCATTGATGGGACGAATCTGACCCTGAGCCGCACGAGACGATATTTTTTTTTTTTTTTTTTAAATTTAAATTTAGATTAGCCAATTATTTTTTCCAATGAAGGGGCAATTTAGGGCGGCCAATCCACCTACTCTGCACATTTTTGGGTTGTGGGGGCGAAACCCACGCAGACACGGGGAGAATGTGCAAACTCCACACGGACAGTGACCCAGAGCCGGGATCGAACCTGGGACCTCAGCGCCGTGAGGCGGTTGTGCTAACCACTAGGCCACCGTGCTGCGAGACGATATTTTAACCTGTGCCCGAAAGCTAAATCAGGCAGTAAGGTTTCACGTAGCAACTCAGAGGAGGATAGGGAGAGGGAGAGAGGAGGATTTAGGGAGGGGAGGTTAGGGGAGAGATTTAGAGAGAGAATCAGTGATTTCACTGAATTGCTATTAGGTGTCAAATAGAGTCATAGACTTTGACAGCAAGCCAAGAGGCCCACTGGTCCCTCATGACTGTGCCGGCCATCAAACACGGATCTAGTCTAATCTCAATTTCCAATGCTTGGGGGGGGGGGGGGGGGGGGGGGGCGGCATGGTGGCGCAGTGGTTAGCACTGCTGCCTCACGGCGCCGAGGACCGGGGTCCAATTCTGGCCCCGGGTCACTGTCCGTGTGGAATTTGATTCATTTTAAGACGAGCCAAGATCGGTTTAGACAGGAAGAGTGACTCGGTTACACCCCTGTTCACTGGAAGCAATTTCTCTTTATTCTGTTATGGCCCAGGGTTTAGAGAACCCCAAAGTGTATCATGGAGTTCACCTGACCCACAACTTTTAATAGATTGTGATATGGGGACCACACGGCCCACTCAACAGGTGTGGTACAGCAGAAATGGAAAAGTACTTTTTAAAGCAAAACAATGTTTATTCTATGAACTCAAGTTAACTTAGGGCAGCAGGGTAGCATGGTGGTTAGCATAAATGCTTCACAGCTCCAGGGTCCCAGGTTCGATTCCCAGCTGGGTCACTGTCTGTGTGGAGTCTGCACGTCCTCCCCCTGTGTGCATGGGTTTCCTCCGGGTGCTCCGGTTTCCTCCCACAGTCCAAAGATGTGTGGGTTAGGTGGATTGGCCATGCTAAAATTGCCCGTAGTGTCCTAATAAAAGTAAGGTTAAGGGGGGGGGTTGTTGGGTTACGGGTATAGGGTGGATACGTGGGTTTGAGTAGGGTGATCATGGCTCGGCACAACATTGAGGGCCGAAGGGCCTGTTCTGTGCTGTACTGTTCTATGTTCTATGTTCTTAACCTTTTTAAAACTTACAGTGAACATCTTAGCAGCCATCAATTCAAATACAACCCCCAAAGAATACAACACTAAGTAATCCTTTAAGCTTTCCTTTTAACATTCAGAAGACTTAAAACACCTTTTACCAGAAGCATGTCAGGTTAAAGTCACCACTGTTATTAGTTTTAAATCACCAGGATCGATTTTCAGTCTTTAGATTAGAGAGAGAGATTCATACACCTTCTGGCTGTGACTGCAGCTATCCAGCTCTGAAAACGAAACTAAAACACACCCTGCAGCAAACAGCCTAAAACAAAAGTAAAAAGCGGACAGACAGCCCAGCTCCACCCACTCTCTGATATCACTGCAGTAATAAACGCCCATTTCTTAAAGGTACTCTCACCACAGATATTAATATACACACCCATTTATAAACACCCATTTCCTAAAGGTACTCTCACGACAGATATTTATATACACACCCATTTATAAACACGCTTTTCTTAAAGGTACTCTCACATGACAGTACTCTAATTTAAATTTTTTTTTCCAATACTTGGCCTTGTGAGCCATGATGACGAAAAGATTAGTTTTGAACGTGGATCATCGCAAATTAAATGTTTTGTACGCCAAATGGAGTCAACATTCTTGGGTAGGCTGTGCGCAAATTGGTACAAAGTGGTGGGGAAATTGGAAGGGCAATCAGAAAAGCACATAAACGGTCAAAAATAGAGGCAAGAAGACCAACTAGATAATGGTCAGTCCTGTTTGAGTGTCATTGAGTGATTACAAAATATTGACCATGTCAGTTCCGCTGCTCTTCTTCAGAATCTAGGCCCATTGGATCTTCTATTGCTGCCTGAGAGACTCCTCTTAGCATTCAGTGGCATCACCAGCGCTGAGTCCTCCCACCAGCAACGTCCTCTGGGTTACAGACATGAACTGGGACCAGCCATATGAATACTGTTGCTGCAAGAGCTGGTCAGAGACTGGGAATCCTGTGGTGAGTAACTCCGGACCCCCTCCCCCCCACCCTCCAGAGCCCGTCCACCATCTACAAGGCACAAGTCAGGAGTGCGATGGACTCTCCACTTGACTGGATGAGCGCAGCTCTCAACAACGCTCAAGAAGCTCAACACCATCCAGGACAAAGCAGCCCCGCTTGATTGCAGTAAAGAATTCCACAGATTCATTGCCCTCGGAGAGAAGAATTCCTTCACTGGGTGACTCCCTCACTCTGAGATTCTGCCCTCTGGTCCCAGACTCTCCCACAAGAGGAAACAACGCCTCAGCATCGACCCTGTCAATGGAGTCATCGAGGTCGACAGCACGGAAAAGGCCATTCGGCCCATCGCATCTGCACCGGTCAAAACCAATCACCTAACTATTCTCATCCCATTTTCCAGCATTCGGCCAATAGCCTTGTCTGCCCTGGGATCGCAAGTGAACATCTAAATACTTGTTCAATGTTGTGAGGGTCTCCGTCTCTACCACCCTCTCAGGCAGCGAGTTCCAGACTCCCACCTCCCTCTGGGTGAAAAGGTTTTTCCCTCACATCCCCTCTATACCTCCTGCCCCTCACCTTAAATCTCCGCCCCCTGGTCATTGATCCCTCCTCCAAGGGAAAAAGTTTCTCCTGTCCACTCTATCTATGTCCCTCTTTAATCTTGTACACCTACGTCATGCCCCCCCTCAATCTCCTCTGCGCTAAGGAAAATAATCCAAACCTATCTGATCTCTCTTCATAACTAAAACTCTCCAGTCCAGACCACATCCTGGTAAATCTCCTCTGCACCCTTCCCAGTGCTATCACATCCCTCCCATAATGTGGAGTCCAGAACTTGCCACTCCAGCTGTGGCCTAATCAGTGTTTTATACAGTTACAGCAAAATCTCCATGCTTGTAAACTCTATCCCCAGGCTAACAAAGGCAAGTGTACCATAGGCCTTCTTAGCCTCTGTATCCGCCTGCTCTGCTACCTTAAGGGACCGGTGGGTGTATATGCACACGTCCCTCTGATCCTCGGTGCTTCTCAGGGTCCTGCCGTTTATCGTGTATTCCCTTGTCTTGTTTGTCCGGCCTAAGTGCATCGCCTCACACTTTTCATAGAATTTACAGTACAGAAGGAGGCCATTCGGCCCATCGAGTCTGTACCGGCTCCTGGAAAGAGCACCCTACCCAAGGTTAACACATCCACCCTATCCCCGTAACCCAGTAACCCCACTCAACACTAAGGGCAATTTTGGACACTAAGGGTAATTTATCACTGGCAATCCACCTAACCTGCACATCTTTGGACTGTGGGAGGAAACCGGAGCACCCGGAGGAAACCCACGCGCACACGGGGAGGATGTGCAGACTCCACACAGACAGTGACCCAAGCCGGGAATCGAACCTGGGACCCTGGAGCTGTGAAGCGATTGTGCTATCCGCAATGCTACCGTGCTGCCCGGCTAATTCCGGATTGAATTCCATTTGCCACTGATCAGCCCATCTGACCATCCCCCCCTAAATCCTCCTGTAATCGGAAGCTACCCTCCTCACTATTTACCACACCATCAATGTTCCTATCATCCACAAATTTACTGATCAACCCTCCTCCATTCAGATCTCCATCATTCCTCTCAACCACAATTGCCCCAACACTGATCCCTGCGGGACCCCACTGGACACAGGCCTCCAGTCAGAAAAACACCCCTCGACCATCACCACCTGCTCCCTGCCACTCAGTCACGCCCCCCTGAGAATCCTAAACGTCACAATAATAATACAATTGGTTTTAGTGCCTCTGACTCTGGGGGAGAATTGCAAAGTACAGCAAGGTTGTGCTGGTGGGACTGTGCCAGCTCTCGCAGCAGAGGGAAATGGCTGAGGGGTTGGGGGATTTACACTCGAGCACAAGATCGAGGCTGACGCCCCAGTGCAGTACACTTCTGGATGACGTGTTAAACCTCGCAAGCGGACAGAGACAACCCTGTATTTCAATGAAGAACAGGGGGCAGTCCGCGCCCAGTGCCCTGGCCAAATCCCTCAACCAATACCACAAAACCTGGGCCCTTACCTGTGAGATCCTGCTGTGGGCAGATTGGCCACATAGCAACAGGATTCCCACATAGCAACAGGATTCACGACTCAGAAAGATTTACGTTCCCGAGGGGTGTCAACAAGGTTGGCGGGGGGAGGATGTTACATCTTGTGGGAGAACCTTAGAACCAGGGGGTCACTGTTAGAAAATTAGGGGTGGCCCATTTAAGAACGGATCATGGCAGCACGGTAGCACAGTGGTTAGCACAATTGCTTCACAGCTCCGGGGTCCCAGGTTCGATTCCCGGCTTGGGTCACTGTCTGTGCGGAGTCTGCACGTCCTCCCCGTGTGTGCGTGGGTTTCCTCCGGGTGCTCCGGTTTCCTCCCACAGTCCAAAGATGTGCAGGTTAGGTGGATTGGCCGTGATAAATTGTCCCTTAGTGTCCAAAGTTGCCCTTAGTGTTGGGTGGGGTGACTGGGTTGTGGGGATGGGGTGGGGGTGAGGGGGGGTGGGCTTGGGTAGGGTGCTCTTTCAAAGAG
This sequence comes from Scyliorhinus canicula, assembly GCF_902713615.1. Taxonomy (NCBI): domain Eukaryota; kingdom Metazoa; phylum Chordata; class Chondrichthyes; order Carcharhiniformes; family Scyliorhinidae; genus Scyliorhinus; species Scyliorhinus canicula. The sequence goes on from NC_052172.1 coordinate 14,872,813, forward strand.
CCGGTGCAGACTCGATGGGCTGAATGGCCTCCTTCTACACTGTAAATTCTATGACTCCCCCAGAGTCAGAGGCACTAAAACCAATTGTATTATTATTGTGACGTTTAGGATTCTCAGGGGGTCTTCGCAATCTCTTCCTGAAAAGGCGGCGGGAGCAGAATCTTTGAATATTTTTAAGGCAGATCTAGCTGGATTCTCGATAACGGGTGGGGAGCGAAAGGTTAACAGGGGTTGGGCGGAATGCAGATTTGAATGCAGGCCCAAGGGGCTGAATGGCCTCCTCCTGCTCCTTGCTCTGCAAAACCGTCTACGAGGCGTCCCCAGATCATGAAAGGCGCTATATAAATGCAAAGTCTTACACAAGAGTCAGATGGGGGGGGGAAACGCCAGCTAAATGTGAGGGGAAGGGATGTTAACAGCGAGCTGAATTGACACAAGGTGATGAAAGAGAAACTTTAGTGCAGACTGCAGTTCCCGGAGAGGTCAGTTTGTGTTACATTTCCCCCCGGCTCCCTCCTCCTCACAAGCCGCGGCCTCTCTTATCCCAGCCCCAGTGATCAAAAGCCGCATTGGCCCTCTTAAACCTGCCTTTGTTCTGGAGCCTAGGCACCACTAGCTCGAAACAATACCACTTAATCTGTCACACACACACACACAAAAAACACCAAAACACTTACCAACTCGTTTTTTTTTCCTCACAGTCCTGTTCGGCCTGTGGGGGCAATCTCACAGGCAGCTACCATCCGGATGGGCCCCTGTTAAAGGGGCAGATACGGCCTAGCCTCCCCAAACTCCCTCACCCTTCCCTCACCCCTCAAACATAAAGCAATCTTGGCATTTATAAGACACCTTTCGATAAAGGGAATTGGACGTAAGCGCCTCAGGAGGGAAATAATTGCGGGTCTTGAGGGAAAGGGTAGGGGAATGGGGCTAGCACACACACACATGCACACACACAGGGCTGAATGGCCCCTTTCTGAGCTGTAACCCTTCTTTGATTCTATGTTTGTGAGTGTCGGATACCAGTCGCACACAGTAAGCCCTCGCAAACAGCTAACGTGACGCTGACTACATATTTTTTGGCACAGGGCAGTCTAGAGAATTAATTGAATCTCTACAGTACTGAAGGGGGCCATTTGGCCCATCGAGTCTGTACGGCTCTCCGAGGCCCACTCCCCCCCGCCCTATTCCCCTAACCCTGCACGTTGATCATGGCCAATCCAGCTAACCTGCGCATCTCTGGGCTGTGGGAGGAAACCGGAGCACCCGGAGGAAACCCACGCAGACACGGGGCAAACTCCACACAGACAGTGACCCGAGGCCGGAATGAACCCCAATCCCTGGCGCTGTGAGGCAGCAGCGCTAACCACTGTGCCGCCCAGGCACCAGGGGGATCTATCCAGTTTCTTTTAAATAATGTAATCGCGTCTTTTGTTTTAACCCAGGAGCCTCGGTTCATGGTCTGATCTAAAAGACAGCACCTCTGACAGAGCAGCACTCCCTCGGTACTGCACTGCACTGTCAACCTCGATTATGTGGCCTTGGGGTAGGGCTGGAACCCATGACCTTTTGACCCCGAGGCAAGAGCCCTTCTAAAGATGCACTTTCACAGACTTCATTCGCGAACACAAAATGTATCTCTGAATACACTGAGTACAGCAGCCTGATTCATGCTTGTAGCCTGATCCCAAAATGTATCTGCCCAGGGGCCTCTCTCACTATGGGGTGATTCCACACATTCGATTAGTCACACAGGTCATGTGACCCTTACTCTGCTGTGTTGCCCTTAAGGGGACAATCGGTACAGCCCTCCATAAGGTTGCCAACTGTGATTAAACCTATTCCTGGAGGTCTCATCACATGACTTGCTGCCCACCCTCCAGCCATTAATCGGTCAACACGTCCGTCCTGTTGACGTCCGGCCTTCCTCCGCCAATCGGAGTTTGACTGTCACCCAAACAGCCTTTTCCCCCATTTTCAATATTTTTTTACCTGGTAAAGAGAAATGTTCAAAGAAAATGCCACAAAAAAGGCAATAAATTTTAATGTCCCGATGATTTTTCTCCGGGGTCACCCACTGGAGATTGATCATCCATTTCTGGAGACGCCAGGCCAATCCTGGAGGATTGGCGACACTAAATCTTTCCCTAGCCTCACCCCTCTCTATCCCTGTAACCTCCTCCATCCCTGATCCTCTGGTATTTCTACGCTGGTGGCCTCTAGCGCACCCCCAATTTTCAACACTCCAGGATTTGCGGCCGTGCTGTCAACTACCGGGATCCCGATCTCTGGAATTCCCTCCCTGAACCTCTCGGCCTCTCTCTCTCTCTCCCTCCTTTGCGGCATTTCATGAAGCTTACCAAAGTGGCCACGTTTCTGGTTATCTAATCCATTATCTGCTTAATCTTTCCCCCCGGGAGCGTGCCTGCGAGGCACGTTGGGATGTTGACGGCGCTATTTAAATGCAGGTTGTGGCTTGGGTGAGTGAAGGCAGCTGGGAGCCAGTGTGTACAGACAGTGAGGCAGCCTGTTCTGGGGCAGGGCTGACTGTGTAGCACAGGCCCAAACAGCCACAGCCCGAGGGCGAAAGGCTTTGACGCACGTTGGAAAGCAGGGCCTGACTGCGAAAGAAATTAAAACTGGCAGCCAGGGAATTAAAAGTACACCGTGAACTTGATAATTACTCTGTTCCCCATAACTCATCTCTGTACCTGACACCATGAAGTAGCTCTACACCACTTGAAAGGCTCGTCGTTGTGTCAATTCTGATGAAGCTCCCTTATTGGAGCAGTTTGCTCCTAAGATGTGGTCTGAACAGAAATGGAGCCCCAATCACTCAAATGTAGCGCCTCCTCCATTCTGGCCGAATTGGTTGATCTCACATCGGACACCAGTCGGGGCCCTACCCAGTTTTAATCGCCCCACCATTGGTGGCTGCACCTTCAGCTGACCCCGGCCCCAGGCTTTGCCACTCCCTCTTCGAACCCCTCTGCTTCTCCCTCCCTCCTCCTTTCAATCCTACCCGCGTCTAGATTTTTTTTTTGCTCGCTGTTTGGCTCAAGACGTGAGGTCTGCTGGCCAGGCCTGTGTTGCCCGCAAGGCCTAACCTATGCCCTGTACAGTTTTAGCTAGACTTCCCTAATAAGGCCATAAGACACAGGGGCAGAAGTGGGCCATTCGGCCCATCGAATCTGCTCCATTCAGTTAGATCATGACCGATCTGATGTGACAATCCTCAGCTCCGCTTTCCCGCATTGTCCCCATAATTCTTGACTCCTCACTGATTAAGAATCTATCTCAGCCTTGAACATACTTAACGCCCCGGCCCCTACAGCTCTCTGCGGTAAAGAATTCCACAGATTCACTCCCCTCTGAGAGAAGAAATTCCTCCTCATCTCTGTCTGAAATGGGCGACCCCTCACTCTGAGATTCTGCCCTCTGGCCCCAGACTCTCCCACAAGGGGAAACAATCTCTCAGCATCCACCCTGTCAAACCCCCTGAGAATCCGATATGTCTCAATAAGGTCGCCTCTCATTCGTCCAAACTCCAATGAACACAGGCCCCACCTACTCAACCCCTCCTCAGAAGTAACTCCCTCCCGACCTGGGATCGACCGAGTGAACCTTCTCCGGACTGCCTCCAGCGTTTGTTGTCCATCCCCAATTCCGAATAATATGTCAAGTTGGTTAACGCTCCTGCCATGCCCCCTGGGATGATTGACTACATTAAGGGCGCTATGCGAATGAACGTCGTTGTTCTTTTTACAACCCGAAAGTGAGAGAAAGGCAAAAATCGTCCAGCGTTCCCCCCTCCTTCCGGAACATTCTGCAGTGAGCGAAGAAACAAGGCTTAGCGGCCACACTTCCGACATACAACAGCGACCACACAACCAAAAAGTACTTTGCCGACCATAATGTGCTTTGGGATGCCCAGTGGCAGCGAAAGTCGCTATATAAATGAAAGTCTTTCTTGTTCTTTGACTCGACAGTCGCATTCATTACCTCATAACATCAGATCGAAAGGAAGCATCATTATTAAGCTGCAGCTGCCAGCAATTCTGATTAAGTTACCAATTTTTATTTAGAAATTACATTGACGAGTGATGGATGTGGGAGTGATGGAGATGTTCAGACACCCGGCAGGCATGCGTGAATAGCTGGCGGACCCAAGTCTGCATTGCCAATAAAAGAAAGACCAACGTGTACTTTTCTTTTTCTTTCCTGGGGACGTGGGCGTCGTTAGGCCGGGCCCAGCAATTGTTGCCCCATCCCTAATTACCCTTGAACTGTGCGTCTCGCTCGGCCATTTCCGAGGGGGCAGTTACGAGTCGCCAACCCCATTGCCGCAAGGCCTGGAGTCACGTGTAGGCCAGACCGGGTAAGGACGGCAGATTTCCTTCCCTAAAGGGGGACATTAGTGAACCGGATGGGTTTTTAACCACAATCGAGCTTATTAATTCCAGATTTTATTAATTGAATTTAAATTCCACCAGTCGCCGTGGTGGCATTTGACCCCAGGCCCAGTCGGGGCCTGCCGATGAATGCCACCCCCCCCCCCTGCCGGCGACGCAGACAACCAAAGATTGTATTTACTTTTTTTCTTAATCAAGTGTGCAGTAGCTTTTCCAATTCTCTAAAGCGCCTCAGGGTAACTTTGTACAATGATCGAGATGTTGTTACTGTGTCCTTTTTCCTGCCTCGGAACAGGAGGTATGGTCTGGATGGAATGCAGGAACTCACAGGAGGAAGGCCGGAGCCAGGGACAAGGTCAGTACTTTAGTAAACTTGATGTTCTGCATTTGAGTACAGGACTTGAGATTCCATCCCGTCTGCCCACACACGCAATGTAACCATTAGTGACAAGGCCAAGTAACCTCTGAAGGCCTTAAAAGCAGAAACAGTAATTGAAAAACACCGGCCCAGCAGTGGATCGAATAGCTCCCCTTCTGCCTCAGTCAGCTAAGTTAGTTTACTGCTTCTGGGGGGAGGGGTCTCACCTCGGCCCCCGTTAATTGGCATCGCTGCCCTTGGAAGAAGCACTCGCTCGTCAGTGCTTTGGACACAACGGGAGGGCAGAATTGGGCTCGCCCGTGCCACACACCACCCCCCCCCCCCCCGCCCCCCCCCCCCCCCCCCCCCCCACCCCCGAATAGTCAGCCGCCTCTCGCTGTCAGGGCCCAAGCTGGAGTAAAGGGCCTTTGTCCCACTCCAGAGACCTAAGCGCCTAATACAGACTGACGCCCCCCCCTCAACGTGCAGTGCTGAGGGAGTGCTGCACTGCCGGAGGTGCTGTCCCTCAGGCGAGATATTAAACCAAGACCCCCATCGGCGGCACGGTGGCGCAGTGGGTTAGCACCACTCCCTCACGGCGCTGAGGTCCCAGGTTCGAATCCCGGCTCTGGGTCACTGTCCGTGCGGAGTTTGCACATTCTCCCCCGTGTCTGTGGGGCCCCACAACCCAAAGATGTGCAGGGTAGGTGGATTGGCCACGCTAAATTGACCCTTAATTGGAAAGAATTAATGGGGTATGTTCAAGGAAAATAAACGCGTCTTGGGAAAGGAGCAGAACTCTTCACTCTTTGTTCAACAGCAGCTAACAGGGTATTCTAAATTCAGGGAAAAAAGTTTTGAAGAAGTTGAGGGAGGTTGTGCTCGGCAAACGTGTCCAATTTGTCCATAAACTTCAAATCGCTAAGAAAACAGCGGGTTCCTGCACCATTGATCTCATTGCTCTACCTGGGAGCTCGCTGTGAGCAAATTCACCGCTGCATTTCCTAGGTGTAAGTCACGGTTATGGCACAGACCGAGGCCATTCGGCCTGCTATGTTTGAGGGGCTGTTTAGCACACTGGGCTAAATCGCTGGCTTTGAAAGCAGACCAAGCAGGCCAGCAGCACGGTTCGATTCCCGTAACAGCCTCCCCGAACAGGCGCCGGAATGTGGCGACTAGGGGCTTTTCACAGTAACTTCATTGAAGTCTACTCGTGACAATAAGCGATTTTCATTTTCATTTCTTGTGCTAGCTCTCTGTAAGAGAAACCCGGCCCGTCCCACTCTTCGGCCCCGCAATCTTCGTCCCCTCCGGTAATGATCCAATTGTCCTTTGAAAATCGCGATGGAGTCTGCCTCCACCACACTCTCAGACGGTGCAACCCAGATCCGAACCACGAGCTGCGTAAAACGGTTTTCCCTCATGCCGTTGTCGTTCCTCTTGCCCTCTGGTTCTCAGCCCCTCCAGCAAAGGGGGCAGTTTCTCCTTCTCGACTCGGTCCAGCACAGTGACCTTTTGTTGTGTTCTGTGATCTTGTCTTGCAATGAATCTACAGAACTGCTGGTGGCTGAACTCGAACGGCATTTTATTGATGTACACGTGGTAAGGCAACGATCAGAATCAATACAGATCAAGTTATCATAGAGTTACATTAAACTCTCCTGGAAACACTCTTATGTGCGACTGTCCTCATGTACGCCTTACAACCTTCTCCAGAGAGTCCGATGTCACATGGCCGATGTCACACGAGCGCATGGTAGATCTGTACCGCCCCCTGCTGGTTGGAGGTCGCACCACCAACTATGTACAATATTGTCTGCAGGCATATCACCCACAACTTTGTTGGCTGCAACGCGCTTTGGGCCGTGCCTGACCTCATGAACGGCGCTATGCAAATGCAAGGTCCTTCTTTCCATCACCTCGATGCTCATGTGCTCAGAGTGCGGGGGGTGGGGGATGGGATCAGGGCCGGCCTCCGGTGGATTCTGCCCAAGTTCACTGTCCAGGTTCACCCGTGAAGGGTAACCACGGGATGCCAAGGGAGAGATTGACGCCATGGTAGCTCAACCCCGGCGCACGTCTTCGAGCGAGAAAGGGAGAGACACACTGACTCAAATACAGTGTCGCTGCAGCAATCTAGGAGATCCTTGAGTCTCATTAACATCATTATGCTAATCCCATTGCCTCGGGACACCTATCATTTGGCTTTGGCAACTGCACTTTATTTCGTTCAAAAACACATGGAACGATTATAATTAATACCTCAGCAAAAGATAGGGTGTTGACAAGTTGTGTGATGATAGCTCCTGTCAGGTACTGGTAGCACAATCCCAAAACCGGAGCCAGAACCGTTTAAAGATGATTTCTCCACGCTTTGCCGTTTTGAAATCTGGAAAGGGTTGTTACTGTTGGCTAACAACCCCACCCTCTCCCGAGGTCAATTCAAAGTTAAAGTGAGACCTAGGAGTTCATATACAGCCGACAACGTCCTTCCGAGGGGGCGGCCACCGAGGCAAGGGAGCATGGCAACCAATCTGCGGACAGCAAGCTCCGACATGAGGGACAGCCGGTTTGTGATGCGGAGAGAGGCCCTCAGCGCGGGTTCGATTCCCGTACCGGCTGAGGTTATCCATGAAGGCCCGGCCTTCTCAACCTCGGGTGGTGACCCTCGGGTTAAACCGCCACCAAGGCGGCGCGGTGGCGCAGTGGGTTAGCACTGTTGCCTCACGCCACCGAGGTCCCGGGTTCGATCCTGGCTCTGGGTCACTGTCCGTGTGGAGTTTGCACATTCTCCCCGTGTCTGCGTGGGTTTCGCCCCCAAAGATATGCAGGGTAGGTGGATTGGCCACGCTAAATTGCCCCTTAATTGGGAAAAATTAATTGGGTAATCTAAATTTATATTAAAAAAAGGTTAAATGGCCACCAGTCAGCTCTACCCCCCCCCCCCCCCCCCCCCCCCCCCCAAGGGGAAAGCAGCCTTTGATCACCCGGGACCATGGGCGACTTTACCTTACTTTTCCCAAGGACAATGTGATCACTGTCCGAACAATAACCTTCTGCTGTGGGACCCAAAACCCTTCTGGGTTCAAAGGAGAAAGAGAGCCCGACGCTCTGAGCCAGAGTCAGTGTCAAACCCGCCAAGTTTACAGATTGGGACTTCCGCCATACCTCGGGTTGCCAACTCTGGTTGGACATATTCCAGGAAGTTTCATCACATGACCACCCGCCTCACCACAAACCCCGCCATTGGTGGGCTGGCACGCTCATTTGCCGGGGGCACCGCCACACCCACATTCTATTGACAGGTGTGTTGGCTTTTTTGCCACACACTCAGATGGTACTTGCCTCTCCCTGCCAGCTCTCTGCCAACGTTTCTCACAATGGAGATGATACTCAAAAGAAATTCAGAAAATAATTTATTTTTAAACGCTCCTCCCAAGCTGTCTCCCCCAAACTAGTCGCAGCAGTTTAACCTTTAATTCCTGGGCTCGCCTGGAGAGTTGGCAGCCCTGCCCCCGCCGGGGAAGGTTAAAGGTTCAGTTCCCCAGTTAGTTGACAAGAAAATAGAAGATTACGTGCAAGTTAGGCATGATGTGGAGATGCCGGCATTGGACTGGGGTGAGTACAGTAAGAAGTCTGACAACACCAGGTTAAAGTCCAACAGGTTTGTTTCAAACACTAGCTTTTGGAGCACTTCTCCTTCCTCAGGTGAATGAACGGACATCGCGCGGCAATTGCCAGTCAGGAATGTTCCCTTCCAGTCGGGGAACACTTCAGCAGTCAAGGGCATTCAGCCTCTGATCTCCGGGTAAGCGTTCTCCAAGGCAGCCTTCAGGACACGCGACAACGCAGAATCGCCGAGCAGAAACTTATAGCCAAGTTCCGCACACATGAGTGCGGCCTCAACCGGGATCTTGGATTCATGTCGCATTACATTCATCCCCCTCCCACCATCTGGCCTGGGCTTGCGCAATCCTACCAACTGTCCTGGCTAGAGATAATTCACACCTCTTTAACCTGGGGTTACCCCTATCTCTAGATCTGTAACCACTTAATTACCCGCAAATGCTCGCATTCTAAGCATTGTCTGGCATCTTTGACTTTGTCTATATATATGTTTCTGGAAAATACCTCTTCATTCACCTGAGGAAGGAGCAGTGCTCCGAGAGCTAGTGATTTGAAACAAAAACCTGTTGGACTTTAACCTGGTGTTGTAAGACTTCTTACTATACAAGTTAGGAGCAGGGGTAGGCCATTCGGCCCCTCGAAACTGCTCTGCCATTCAACAAGGTCATGGCTGATCAAGTGTGTCTTGGACTCCACGTTCCGACCTACCCCTGATGATCTTTGACTCCCTTTGTTGGCCAAGAATCTCTATACCTCTGCTTTAAAAATAGTCAATGACCCCGCCTCTACCGTTCTCTGGCGAAGAGAGTTCCAACGGGAGACCGGGAGACCCTCTGGGAGAAAATATCTCACCTCATCTGTGTCTTAAGTGGGAGACCCCCCCCCCCCCCCCCCCCCCCCCCCCCCGGGTTCAACGAGATCATGGCCGATCTGTATCTTATAATGTTTATCATTATCTATTTGGACTATCTATGAGGAGATTTGATAGAGGTGTTCAAAATCATGAAGGGTCGGGCAGCACGGTAGCACAGTGGGTAGCACTGTGGCTTCACAGCGCCAGGGTCCCAGGTTCGATTCCCGGCTTGGGTCACTGTCTGTGCGGAGTCTGCACGTTCGCCCTGTGTCTGCGTGGGTTTCCTCCGGGTGCTCCGGTTTCCTCCCACAGTCCAAAGATGTGCAGGTTAGGTGGATTGGCCATGATAAATTGCCCTTAGTGTTCAAAAAATGTTAAGTGGTGGTTACTGGGTTACGGGGATAGGGTGGAAGTGAGGACTTAAAAGGGTCGGTGCAGACTTGATGGGCTGAATGGCCTCCTTCTGCACGGTATGTTCTATGTTCTATCTATGATATTGAAGTGGAACTGAGCAGATCGACAGAAACTGTCCCCGGTAACTGAAGGATCCGGGAAACCGGAGGACACAGATTTAAGGTGATCAGCAAAAAGTGACATGAGGAACATCTTTTAGTGCCTGAATCACAAAAGGCAAGTGTACAGGCACAGCACGTAATTAGGAAAGTTGTTTTTTTTTCATATAAATTTAGACTACCCAATTTATTTTTTCCAATTAGGGGGCAATTTAGCATGCTCAATCCACCTACCCTGCACATCTTTGGGTTGTGGGGTGTGAGACCCACGCAGACACGGGGAGAATGTGCAAACTCCACACGGACAGTGGCCCGGGGCCGGGATCGAACCTGAGACCTCGGCGCCGTAAGGCAACAGGGCTAACCCACTGCGCCACCGAGCTGCCCTGTAATTAGGAAAGTTAATAGAACGTTATAATTTATTGCGAGGGGAATGGAATTGAATAAGGCCAGCACGGCGGAGCAGTGGTTAGCACCGCTGCCTCACAGCATCAGGGACCCAGGCTCGATTCCGCCCTCGGGTCACTGCCTGTGCGGAGTCTGCGCGTTCTCCCCCGTGTCTGCGTGGGTTTCGTCCGGGCGCTCCGGTTTCCTCCCACAGTCCAAAAGATGTGCGGGGTAGGTGGATTGGCCACGTTTAGAAATTGGCCCGGAGTGGGCAGTTTAGGTGGGGGTACGGGGGATAGGGCGGGGGAGTGGGCCTAAACTGGAATGCCTTTCAGAGGACTCGATGGGCCGAATGGCCCTCTCTGCACTGTAGGAATTCTGTGGTTCCACAAAAGTAGGGAAGTTATTCCTCAGTTGTGAGACACAATCTGGATTACCGTGTACAGTATCGATCTCCTCATTTAAGAAAGATGTCAATGCGTTGGAAGCCAGACCCGTACCAGGAATGGACGGGTTGTCTTATGAGGAAAGGTTGGAGAGGCTGGGCTGGAATCCCCTGGAGTTTAAAAGAGTGAGAGGCAACTTGATTGAAACATGTAAGATCTTGAGGAGTCCGGACAGGGTGTGTGTGGGGAGGATGTTTCCTCTTGTGGGAGAATCGAGAACTCGGGGTCACTGTTTACAAATAAGGGGGTCGTCCATCTTAAATGGAGATGGGGAGAATTTTTCTTTTCTCAGTGGGTGTTGAGTCTCTGGAACTCTCTTCCTCAAGAGGCGGTGGGAGCAGTCTTTGAATATTTCTGAGGCAGAAGAGGGTAGATTCTTGAGGGGGTGAAAGGTTATCAAGGGGTAGGCAGGATGCTGATTTGAGGTTCCTCTCAGATCAGCCATGATCTCATTAAATGCCGGAACAGCCTCGAGGGACCGAGTGGCCTCCTCCTGTTCCTTGTTTGTACGTTCGTATATATGTATGTGAGAATGGCTAGGATTTGGGATGTGCTGGCCCGAGAGGGCTTGGAGGCAGAGTCAAACAAGGCCTTCAAAAAAGAATTGGACCGTTGTCTGAGGGGAAATGATTCATTGGGCTACAGGGAATTGGAAGGGGAGTGGGACAAGGCTCTTGTAGAGAGAGACAGCAGGGAAATAATGGACTGAATGGCCTCCCTTCTGTGCTTTAACCGTTCTATGATTTGATTCATAGAATTTACAGTGCAGACGGAGGCCATTCGGCCCATCGAGTCTGCACCGGCTCTTGGAAAGAGCACCCTACCCAAGGTCAACACCTCCACCCGATCCCCACAACCCAGTAACCCCACCCAACACTAAGGGCAATTTTGGTCACTAATGGCAATTTATCACGGCCAATCCACCTAACCTGCACATCTTTGGACTGTGGGAGGAAACTGGAGCACCCGGGGGAAACCCACGCACACACGGGGAGGATGTGCAGACTCCGCACAGACAATGACCCAAGCCGGGAATCGAACCTGGAACACTGGAGTTGTGAAGCAATTGTGCTATCCACAATGCTACCGTGCTGCCTCATCAATGCGTTACCTCATCAATTTCTTTCAAAATCCTAAAAACCCTCAATCAAACCCCTTAACTTGCGATATTCCAGAGAATAGTGACTAGGACTCTGGAATCCTTCCCCCTCGGCCTCTCCTTGAAGCTTTGACCAACCTTTTTTTGTCACCCACCTGAATTTCACCTCATGTGACTCGGATGTCAAATGTTGTTTGATAACGCTCTTTTTTTTAAACCAGATTAAAAGGATCAACGTCAATGCTCCCAATGGTGTTGTTGAGGTCGTGTCTGTCCCAAGGGCAGCACGGTAGCACAGTGGTTAGCACAGTGGATTCACAGCTCCAAGGTCCCAGGTTCGATTCCCGGCTTGGGTCACTGTCTGTGTGGAGTCCGCACGTTCTCACCGTGTGTGCGTGGGTTTCCTCCGGGTGCTCTGGTTTCCTCCCACAAGTCCAAAGATGTGCAGGTTAGGTGGATTGGCCATGCTAAATTGCCCTTAGTGTCCAAAAAGGTTAGGGGGGGTTATGGGGGTAGGGTGGAGGTGTGGGCTTGGGTAGGGTGCTCTTTCCAAGGGCCGGTGCAGACTCGATAGGCCGAATGGCCTCCTTCAGCACTGTAAATTCCATGATTCTATGAATCCCAAAGGACAATTGGAAGTAGAGCAATGGAGGGTGCTTGAAAATCTCAGCCTTAGTCACTGTTGCAATGGGGCGCCCAACGAGGCCAATTGGTATTTTGGGGAGCTTGCTGTTCTGAGACGGATTGGCAGGGTGGGTCCTGAGGGAATGTTTCCTCTCGTGGGGGAAACCTAGATCTAAGGGGCACAGTTTAGAAATCTGGGAGTCTCCCAATTAAAATGGAGATAAGGAGGAATTTCTTCTCTCTGAGGGTCTTTAGAGTTTGGGATCGGCTTACCCAGGGAGCAGTGGTGGCTGTGGGCCATTAAATATAACGCAGCTGGAATACTGTGAACAGTTTTTTCATAGAATTTACACTGCAGAAGGAGGCCATTCGGCCCATCGAGTCTGCACCAGCTCTTGGAAAGAGCACTCTACCCAAGATCAACACCTCCACCCCATCTCCATAACCCAGCAACCCCACCCAACACCAAGGGCAATTTTGGACGCTGAGGGCAATTTATCACGGCCAATCCACCTAACCCGCACGTCTTTGGACTTGTGGGAGGAAACCGGAGCACCCGGAGGAAACCCACGCACACACGGGGAGGACGTGCAGACTCTGCACAGACAGTGACCCAAGCCGGGAATCGAACATGTGGAGCTGTGAAGCAATTGTGCTAACCACTATGCTACCGTGCTGCCCGTTATCGAAGGAAAGATACACTGGTATTGGAGGCAGTCCAGAGACGGTTCAGTCGGTTGATCCCGGGTGTGGTGGGAGTTTCTTATGAGGAAAGGTTGAGTAGGTCGGGCCTGTGCTCGTTGGAGTTTAGACGAATGAGAGGCGGCCTTATTGAGACGTATCGGATTGTCAGGGGGTTTGACAGGGTCGGTGCTGAGAGGTTGTTTAATGGCCAAAGAAGAGACTTCAGGGAATGCACGTTAGGCAGGATAAGAACAAGGTTTATTTACACTATACACAATAACCACAAGAACTACAACTCGTCATTCGAAGGGGTACATTCCCTGACCTGCACCCAGGTCGGGGTTACGAAACCGTGAAGCTCCTCCCAGTCGGGGGGAGTCGCCGCCCCCTCAATTCCAATGCGTTGGAGGGAAATTGGATGCAACGTGGTGATTGGACCCTGAGGGGGTTGTGACAGTTGTTTTCCCTTGTGGGAGAGTCTGGGACCAGAGGGCAGAATCTCAGAGTGAGGGGGCACCCATTTCAGACAGAGATGAGGAGGAATTTCTTCTCTGAGTGTGGAATGAATCTGTGGAATTCTTTACCGCAGAGAGCTGTAGAGGCTGGGCGTTCAAGTGCGAGAGAGATGAACAGCAGGGTGGCGCAGTGGGTTAGCCCTGCTGCCTCATGGCGCCGAGGTCCCAGGTTCGATTCTGGGTCACTGTCCGTGTGGAGTTTGCACATTCTCCCCATGTCTGCGTGGGTTTCGCCCCCACAACCCAAAGATGTGCGGGGTAGGGGGATTGGCCACGCTAAATTGCCCCTTAATTGGAAAAAATGAATTGGATACTCTAAAAAAAAATTTTTTAAGTGTGAGAGAGACAGATTTTTAATCAGTGAGGGAATCGAGGGTTATGGGGATAAGGCGGGAAAGTGGACTTGAGGATTATCACATCAGATCGGTCAATGATCTCATTGAATGGCAGAGCAGACCTAATGGGCCCAATTGTCCACCTGCTCCTACCTCTGTTTTTAATATTTAAAAACAAACTAGGGGCTTTTCACAGTAACTTCATTGAGGATGGGTTAAGGCTTTGGGCAAATGAATGATTCTTCACTGTAACTGTGCAATCTGCAATCAACTGGTTAACAGATTTGCAGATAAGAGGAGGGAGCTGCCAACCAGACGTGCTTACACACTGCGGAGACGACTGTCAGGTCGGAGGGGAGAGTTTGTACCCTGACGGGCGCTTTGTTAAGCCGCCGCACTCTTTGGCTCCCTCGGCAGACTGGTGTGCGCCACTTAATGAGCGAACACAAGCTGCGGAAGCTCCAGGCGCTCATTATCCTCTTTCAGTGTGATCTGTTTACCCAGAGATACGGAAATCAGAGGCTCCGGCGCTCTGGGAAGCAACACTGGAAAAATATGCTCCTTCTGGCATCGCGTCAACCGTACTCTCAGCCAAAACCATCACCGCCAGGCAAAATGAATCACATCTTACATGAAGAGAGAAGTGGGGTGGGGGGGGGGGGGGGGGGGGGGGGGGGGGGGGGAGAGAAAATAAACACGTTAACCCTTTCAGAGTTCAATTTTGTGACTGGGACGGAGCTGCACAGGCTGAGCGAATGTGGGGTTCGAACCCTCTTCGCTGTAGGGTTATCGGGTCTCGGACACGGCAGTGGTTGGCTGGTGGGGGTTGGGTGGAGGGCCTTGGTTTGGCCTGGGTTCCGCCAGGCTAGGGAGGAGCAACAACCTCCGCCCACGTTCAACCTCACATCGACGCCACCGCTGAGTCCCTGGGAGGGATTTTTCCATCTGTTTCCGCTGGCCGGATCATCTGGTCCTGTCAATGACGTCCCCCCCCCCCCCCCCCGCCCCCCCCCCCCGCCCCCGCCCCGCCCCCGCCATTCCACCGCACTCCTGGCTGATCTCCCACATTCCAGCGTCTGCGAACGTGGGGCTGTCCAAAGGTCTGCTGCTCCTCCCCTAACCCGTGCCAGGTCCCGTTCGCCCTAACCGTGCTCGCTGATCGACATTAGTTCAACGAAGCCTCCATTTTAAAATTCTCACCCTTGTTGTCAAATCCCTCCATGGCCTCGCTCCCTCCCTACCCTATCTCTGGAATCTCCTCCAGCCCCGCAACCCTCCCAAATCTCTGCCCTCCTCGAATTCTGGCCTCTTGCGCATCCCTCGACTTTAATCCCTGCATCGTTGGCAGCCGTGCTTTCTACTAATGTATTTTATTACATTAGAGCCAGTGTATAAATACAAGTTGTTGTTGTTGACTGAATAGGGCATCAACTACAAGCTCTGGCAATGTTATTAGAATTTTGTTCCCCTCACCCAGCTCAAGAAAGGCCCGAACAAGAAAAGGGACAAAGGAAGCACTTCAAAGACACCCTGAAGGCTTACCTCACGTCAATACCTGGGACACCCTTGCTCAGAAGAAGCCTACTTGGGGGATTCTCCTGACTGAAGGAACGGAATTCTTTGAGGACGCCCAGCGGCAGGAGAAGGCCCGGAAAGGAGCCTGAGAAAGGATCTCGATTCCAAGGACCGATCCCACCTCCCGGAAACACCTGCCAAGTGTGCGGCCGAAGATGCGTCTCTAGGATTGAAGGACCCACAGGACCCATGACCAGTAAAACGGGAGTTCCTTCGGTGGACACTCATACTCCGTTCGCGAGTGATCGCCGATTCAGAGAAGACTGCACTGCACCACACCATACGGTAACGTGCCATCGACTGTGCAGGTGTCTCCTAACTCCTGGGAACTTGACTTTAATAATAAACAGGAATCAGACAATGGTGTAGTGGTGTTGTCAGTGGGCTACTAATCCAGAGGTATGGGGTAATACTCGGAGATTCCAGGTTCGAATCCCACCACAGCAGATTTGATGCCAATAAAAATGTGATTAAAAGTCAAATGATGACCATGAATTGATTGTTGTAAAGGCCGTCCGATTCACTAATGTCCCCTTTAGGGAAGGAAATCTGCTGTCCTTACCCGGTCTGGCCTACATGTGACTCCAGAGCTGCAGCAATGTGGTTGCCCCTTTTTCTTCCTTCATTTTTCCAATTAAGGGGAAACTCAGCCTGGCCAATCCACCTACCCTGCACATCTTTGGGTTGGGGGGGTGAATCCCACGCAAACACGGGGAGAATGTGCAAACTCTTGTGTCTGCCTGGGTTTCCCCCGGGCGCTCCGATTTCCTCCCGCAGTCTTTCAGAGGGCAGGTGCAGACTCAATGGGCCGAATGGCCTCCTTCTGCACGGTAGGAATTCTGTGAGAGGCTTTATTTCGGAGGACGTCCAGTGACGGCCATGGAGTGAATGGTTGCTTATTTGGTAGCTCCTGCTCGTGGTGGACCTTTGGGACCTTTTCCCCCCACTTATGGGGGATTTGATCGTCAAAACGATCAGCACGGGGCAGCACGGTAGCATGCTGGTTAGCACAAATGCTTCACAACTCCAGGGTCCCAGGTTCGATTCCCGGCTGGGTCACTGTCTGTGTGGAGTCTGCACGTCCTCCCCGTGTGTGCGTGGGTTTCCTCCGGGTGCTCCGGTTTCCTCCCACAGTCCAAAGATGTGCGGGTTAGGTGGATTGGCCATGCTAAATTGCCCGTAGTCTCCTAATAGTAAGGTTGGGGGGGGGGGGGGGGGGGGGGAGTTGTTGGGTTACGGTATAGGGTGGATACGTGGGTTTGAGTAGGGTGATCATTGCTCGGCACAACATCGAGGGCCGAAGGGCCTGTTCTGTGCTGTACTGTTCTATGTTCTATGTTCTAAAACAGGAGAGGCTTTAGTTCGGAAGAGAGACAAGAGAGATCAGGTTCTCTCAGCCCCGGGGCCAGGCCGGAGAATCCCCGCCACCGGCTCGAATCGCGGCACGTTGCCCTGATGCTGGCAGGCGATTATCTGCAGAGCAGAGAATCAGCGCCATTGCCGCCAGCGTGTTTCGGCGGCGCCAGTCGGGGGGCGCTCTACGTGGCCGGCCCACCGATTCTCGGCCCGGGATGGGCCCAGCGGGCGATAAAAACACCGAGTCCCGCCGGCGCCGTCCACACCTGCTCTCAGCCGGCGTGAACTCAGCGTGGAAGGGTCGGGTGGCAGCCTGTGGGGGGGGGGGGAGTCCGACCCCAGGGGGGGGGCCCTCCGATGTGGCCTGGCCCTCGATCGGGGCCCACTGACCGGCGTGCCGGCCTCTCTGTCTCCCGGCCTCCTTTCTTCCGGGCCGGCCCCTGTACTCCTGCGCTATGTTGGGTCGGGGGCCGGCGCGGACAAGGGAGACACCGCGCATGCGCGGAAAACACGCCAGTGGGACTGCGCATGCGCGGGTTCACGCCGGACCCACTGCGCATGCACGCATCACTGGAGTGAACCGCTCCAGTGCCGTGCTGGCCCCCCTGCAGGAGCCAGAATTGCTGATCCTGGGGCCGTGTTGACGCCGTCGAGAAACACGACGGCGTTTCAGAGAATCCCGCCCTCGGCTTATTCCCATCGGAAAAGTAATTAAAGAAGTGCTGGAGGAGGTATTTAAAACCCATGATCAGTTTAAACAAATAACTGGAGACATTAATGTAAGATTATCGCTAAGAGATCAAAGGTAGCAGATGAGAGAAATTTCCTCCCTCTGCACAAGGCTGGCTGGATGAGTAATTCTCCATCAGAAACTGTGGAAACCCAGATTGCAGAACAACTCTCAAGCAGAAACATTTTCATTCCTCTCTTCCAACCCTTCCTGAACACCAATCTCTCGGAATATGTCTTTTCACCTGAGCCTTCGCTTCCTGTACAGATATTGTAGACCTTCTGTGCTGTATTTCACTATGTTCACCGAGAAATCAGCCCACGTCTGGAGTTCCCAAGAAGTGTTATTCAAAGGCCCATTAATTCTGGCTGTCTAGTTACTCACTACAAAACCTTGGAAACCATGTTGTATCAGTCCTGTCACTCCATTGAAGGTGCTAACTCTTGCCAGCGTTGGCATGGCCCTGGTACCTTGTTCGTGTCAAGGTGCCAGCTGTCGTAACACTTGCCTCTTAATCAGCAGGTTATGGGTTCAAATCCCACTCCCGACGCTGGAACACCATGAGAGAGCGCAGCATTGTCAGAGGTGTCACCTTTTGGATTGAACCTTCAACCCGGGTTGAACACTCAACGCGCTGGACGCTACCCTGGACAAAACAGCCCCGCTTGATCGACACCCCATCCGCCGCCTTCAAAATTCACTCCCTCCACCCCAAGCACACATTGACAGCGGTGTTTGACATCTACCGTCTTCAATGGCGACAGCGGTTAGCACTGCTGCCTCACAGCGCCAGCGACCCGGGTTCGATTCCGGCCTCGGGTGACTGTCTGTGCGGAGTCTGCACGCTCCCCCCGTGTGTGCGTGGGTTTCCCCCGGGTGCTCCGGTTTCCTCCCACACTCCAAAGATGGGCAGGTTGGGTGGACTGGCCATGTTGTTGCATGGGGTTATGGGTATAGGGTGGGAGTGGGCCGAGGAAGGGTGCTCTTTCGGAGGATCGGGTGAAGACTCGATGGGCCAAATGGCCTCCTTCTGCACTGTAGGGATTCTATGGATTCTAATTCATTTGACAGCACCTACCAACCCAGTGACCTCTATCACCCAGAAGGACATGGTGCAGCAGACATTTGGAAACACCACCACCTTCAAGCTCTCTCACAAGCTGCACAGCATCTTGACTTGGAAATATCGTCCGTTCCTTCACTGTCGCTGGGTCAAATCCTTGAATTCCCTCCCTAACAGCACAGTGGGTGTACCTACACCAGATTGACTACAGAGGTCCAAGAAGGCAGCTCACCATCTTCTCAAGGACTTGTAGGGTGACTAATAAATGCCGGAGTTGCCAATGGCACCCACAACCCATCAAATCATTTTTTAAAATTATTTTCTCAAGTGCCTTCTTTGGCACTATTTTGAAGAAGGGTCGGGGAATTCTCCCTCGCTGATTTGTCGTGTGAGGGTACCTTTTAAGAAATGGGTGTTTAAGAAATGTACCTTTAAGAAATGGGTGTTTACTACTGCAGTGATGTCAGAGTGGGTGGAGCTACTGGGTTATGGGGCTAGGGTGGAGGTGTGGACCTTGGGTAGGGTGCTCCTTCCAAGAGCCGGTGCAGACTCGATGGGCCGAATGGCCTCCTTCTGCACTGTAAATTCTATGATATCTAGCTGGGCTGTCTGTCAGCTTTTTACTTTCATTTTAGGCTCTTTGCTGCAGGGTGTATTTTAGTTTCGTTTTCAGTGTTGGAGCTGAAGCCAGACAGAGCAGGTGTACTGCTGTTCTCTCTGCCATCAAAAGACTATCTCTTGATCATTTGGCGAATTCAGAATTATAAATGTAGTGATTGTAAACCTAATGTGCTTCTGTCGACAGGTGTTTCTTCTGTCGTCTGGCCGTTGTTTGGGAAGTTATTAAGGATTACTTAGTGTTGTATTCTTTGGGGGCTGTATTTGAATTGATGGTTGCTAAGATGTTCACTGTATGTTTTAAAAAGGTTAACTTGAGTTCATAGAATAAACATTGTTTTGCTTTAAAAAATGCTTTTCCATTTCTGCTGTACCACACCTGTAGAGTGGGCCGTGTGGTCCCCATACCACAATCTATTAAAAGTTGTGGGTCAGGTGAACTCCATGATACACTTTGGGGTTCTCTAAACCCTGGGCCATAACAGAATAAAGAGAAATTGCTTCCAGTGAACAGGGGTGTAACCGAGTCACTCTTCCTGTCTAAACCGATCTTGGCTTGTCTTAAAATGAATCAACCTGGAAGGCAGGCAGCCTTTGCCAAGTCAGCTTTTTAATATCTCTGAGGGAGGCTGAGGTTACACTTAATGTGCTGAGGTGAATGGGTGTGGGGTGCCGAAGCCAATGAGGGAGAGTTAAGCAACAGTCGACAGCTCGCACTGAAATACCTGAATAAAACCGCCAAGAAGCCAATCCCGGAACTCCAACAGTGCCGGGAAATTCCATTCAATGGGGACATCCGGAGGCCACTCAGCCCCTCGAGCCTATTCTCCCCACTCCGGTTCTATAATGGGAACTCAGGGACATAGGAAGAGGTGTAGGCCATTCAGCCCCTCAATCCTGTCCCTGCCATTCAATGAGATCAAGGTTGATTTGTGACCTAACTCCATCGACCTGCCTTTGGCCCATACCCCTTAATATCCTTGCTTCACAAATATCTATCTCAGATTTAAAATCAACAACTGTTCCAACTTCAACTGCTGTGTGTGAGAGAGAGAGTTCCAAACCTCTACCAGCCTTTGAGTGAAGAAGTTCTCCCGAAAATCTCTCCTGAACGGTTAAACCCTAATTTTTAGACTCTGCCCCCTAGTTTTAGAATTGCCAATAAGTGGAAATAGTTAATCTTTATCCACCCTGCCTTTCCCTGTTAATATCTTGGACTTCTATCAGATCACCCCTTAACCTTCTGAATTCTAGTCAAAACAGGTCCCATTTGTGTAATCTCTCCTTGTAACTCAACCCCTGTAGACCAGGTATCAATTTTGTAAACCTACATTGCGCTCCCTCCTGGGCCAAAATATCCTTCTACAGGTGTAGTGCCAAGAACTGCTCCCAGTGACTCCAAGTGGGGTCTAATCCCTTAGCTGAACCTATACTTCTTTAGGAAACTAAGGAAATTCGGCATGTACACATTGACTCGCACCACTTTTTACAGATGCCCCATAGAAAGTATCCTATCGGCTGCATCACAGCCTGGTATGGCAACTGCTCGGCCCAGGACCGTAAGAAAATACAGAGAGTCGTGAACACGGCCCAGTCCATCACACGAACCTGCCTCCCATCCATTGACTCCATCTACACCTCCCGCTGCCTGGGGAAAGCGGGCAGCATAATCAAAGATCCCTCCCACCCGGCTTACTCACTCTTCCAACTTCTTCCAACATCTTCCATTGGCCATACGATACAGAAGTCTGAGAACACGCACTAACAGGTTCAAAAACAGCTTCTTCCCCGCTGTTACCAGACTCCTGAATAACCCTCTTATGGACTGAACTGATCTCTCCTCACACCTTCTCTACTGTGAACTACACTCCGTATGCTTCACCCGATGTCTGTGTCTATGTATTTTCATTCTGTATTTATTGTAAGTCCTATGTTTTTCATGTATGGAACGATGGGCGGAATTCTCTGACCCTCCCGGGGGTCGGGGTTTCGCCCAGGGCCGGCGTCAATCCCACCCCCGCCGTGGCCTGAATTCTCCGCCACCCGGGAATCGGCGCAGCGGGAATCACGCCGCGCTGGTCGGCGGGCCCACTGCGGCGATTCTCTGGCCCGCGATGGGCCAAAGTCCCGCCGCTGACAGGCCTTTCCCGCCGGCGGGAATCAAAGCACGTCTGGTGCCAGCGGGATTGGCGGCGAGGGTGGACGCCGGGGTCCTGGGGGGGGGGGCGCGCGGGGCGATCTGGCCCCGGGGGGTGCCCCTACGGTGGCCTGGCCCGCGATCGGGGCCCACAGATCGGCTGGCGGCCCTGTGCCGTGGGGGGCACTCTTTTTCTTCCGCCTCCGCCACGGTCTCCACCATGGCAGAGGCGGAAGAGACCCCCTCCCCCGCGCATGCGCCGGGATGACGTCAGCAGCCGCTGACGCTCCGGCGTTTGCGCGGACTTCCGTCGGCCGGCGAAGGCCTTTCGGCCCCGGCTGGCGGGGCGCCGAAGGCCGCTCGTGCCGGCCGGCAGAGCGGAAACCACTCCGGCGCGGGCCTAGCCCCTAAAGGTGCGGAGAATTCCACACCTTTGGGGAGGCCCGATGCCGGAGTGGTTCTCGCCACTCCGTCCCGCCGGGACCCCCCGCCCCGCCGGGTAGGGGAGAATCCCGGCTGATCTGTCTGGATTGTACGCAAAACAATACTTTTCACTTTACCTCAGTACGCGTGACAATAAATCTAAATCTAATATCCTGCGCCTCACAAAAATCTATAAATCTCAGTTTTGAAATTCCCGGTTCACCCCAGACTCTGCAAATTTTACATCGGGGGAGGGGTGAACTTTCCTGACGTTGCCCCTAATAAAGCCCATTTTAACGTTGTGCTTAAACAGAGTACACTCGGGTTGCCAATCCCCCAGGCTTCCGAGTGAAATGCCGAGAACTTACATTCATAAAGACTTGCTTTCACAGGAACATTATTTTTTAAAATGTGACGCCACATTACGTAATGAGATATTGGGACAGGTGACCAAACGCCTGGTCAACCACACAGGCTCTAAACAGCTTCCTAAAGAAGGAGAGCGAGGTAGGAAGGTGGAAGGGAGGGAAGGGAATTCCCTAAGGAGGGAATTCCAGAGTTCGGGGCCCAGTCAGCTGAAGGCACGGCTGCTAAGGGTGCAATGGTTAAAATCGGCGGATGCTCAATAGGCGTGGATTAGGTAGCACAGTGGTTAGCACTGGATAAAAGCAAATTACTGCGGATGCTGGAATCTGAAACGAAAGGGAAAATGCTGGAAAATGTTTTGATAAAGAGTCATCGGACTCAAAACGTTAGCCCTTTTCTCTCCCTACAGATGCTGCCGGACTTGCTGAGATTTTCCAGCATTTTCCCTTTTGTTTCAGTGGTTAGCACTGTTGCTTCACAGCGGCAGGGCCCCGGGTTCGATTCCCAGCTTGGGTCACTGTCTGTGCGGAGTCTACACTTTCTCCCCGTGTCTGCGCGGGTTTCCTCCGGGTGCTCCGGTTTCCTCCCACAAGTCCCGAAAGACGTGCTTGTTAGGTGAATTGGACATTCTGAATTCTCCCTCCGTGTACCCGAACAGGCGCCGGAATGCGGCGACTAGGGGCTTTTCACAGTAACGTCATTGCAGTGTTAATGTGAGCCTACTTGTGACGATAAAAGGTTATTTATTTATTTATTTATTTAACCTGCACATCTTTGGACGGTCGGAGGAAACCGGAGCACCCGGAGGAAATCCACGCAGACACGGGGAGAACATGCAGACTTCTCACAGTCACCCGAGGCCGGAATTGAACCCTTGTCACTGGCGTGGTGAGGCAACAGTGCTAACCCACTATTGCCATTAAAACCCATCTGGTCCACTGACGTCCTTTCGGGAAGGAAATCTGCCGTTCTTACCCGGTCTGGCCTACATGTGACTCCAGACCCCACACAGCAGTGGGGTTGTCTCTTAAATGCGCCGAAGGGCAATTAGTGATGTGCGACAAATATTGGGGAGGCCACGTGGCGCAGTGGGGTTGGCGTTCCTGCCCACTGAGCCGGAAGCTCCGGGTTTGAGTCCCACTCCAGGACCTGCCGGCCAAGGAAGTTGCGTTCGTAGAACGGCCAAACAGATTGAGTGTGTCATCCAAGCTGGAATTGAACCCGGGTTCCTGCCGCTGTGAGGCAGCAGTGCTAACCACTGTGCCGCCTCCTCTGAGATTTATTTATTGTTCAGGTGTCCGAGGCGGACAGGAAAGTGGAATGAATAGACCATCTTATGAGTTGGTGCTTTTTACACATGCTTGTATTTTCTTGTTGTTAACGCATCCTTCGTCTCCCCAAAATTACTTCCTATCTCTGACATCCTACAAACCGGCCCTTTCTAAGATCAGCAGGCACTTGCGAGAATTACTGGATAATAATGAGGTTACGTCATTTGTAGCGGGCAAACCCCTGGGGCGCTGATTTAGAATTGACCCAGGTAATTGAATTTAGCACCTTCCTGATAATGTGCGTCTCAGTAACACAGCGGGTGACGGGTGTATCTGAAGGTATCGGAGGATCCTGCGTCAGCCTGGTCAAACACAGAGAGCCTGGTCAAACCAATACAGAGAGCTGAACCCGTAACCCAGGCTGACACTCCGTACAAACATAGGAAATAGGAGCAGGAGGAGGCCATTTGGCCCTTTGGGCAGGGCCGGCTCAAGGCACCGGCAACTCGGGCAGTCGCCCGGGGCGCCATGTGCTCGGGGGCGCCAGAGACTCGGGTCCCGCGCATGCGCAGTTGGGCCAGTGCCAACCAGCGCATGCGCGGTGGCCGCCCGCCCCCAGGGCGGCCCCCGGCTCGGTCCGCCCCCCCCGCTCAGTCCCCCTCGGGTCCGCCCCCCGCGTCCGCCCCCCCGCGTGTCCGCCCCCCTCTCGGGTCCGCCCCCCTGCGGGTCCGCCCCCCCGCACCGGCCTCGGGTCCGCCCCCCCTTCGGGTCCGCCCCCCCCGCGTGTCCGCGCCCCTCTCGGGTCCGCCCCCCAGCCCCGCCCTCGGGTCCGCCCCCCTCGGGTCCGCCCCCCCGCCCCCCCCCCCCTCGGGTCGGCCCCCCCCCTCGGGTCCGCCCCTCCTCGGCCTCGCCCCCCCCCCGCCCCTCCTCGGCCTCGCCCCCCCCCGCCCCCCCCTCGGCCCCGCCACCCCAGCCCGGCCCCGCCCCCGCCGCCCCCCCCCCGGCCCGGCCCCCCCCCAAGGGCGCCGAAGTTCAGCTTGCCCGGGGCGCCAGCAACCCTAGAGCCGGCGCTGCCTTTGGGCCTACTCCGCCATTCAACATGATCAAGGCTGATCTCCTATCTCCACACCGAATTCCCAGTGCTCTGCCCAGAACCATTGACACCTTTTAGAGTTTAGAAATCTAATTCCTTCTTAAATATATTCAGTGACTCCACAGCCTCCAGTGGTGGAGAATTCCACAGGTTCGCCACTCTCTGAGTGAAGAGGTTTCTCCTAATCTCAGCCCTAAATGGCCCAACCCGTTGATGCACAATCAATGGACACGAATCGTAGATGAAATCCGAACGATAGGCTTTAATGCACAAGATGTGTGCCCGGCAGCAGACATACAGCAGAAAGGCCGACTGCCGGGAAGCACGGGTTCTTATATCCCGCCTTGTAGGGGGAGCTACCTACCTCTCAGCCAATTGGCTGAGAGGCACATGACTTACCCGGGCCAATGGGAAGCGAGTCCTCTGCACCAATAGCAGCTCACTTCCAAGGTACCGTAATACCCCTAGTCATACCACCACGCCCGTATCCCGAGACTGTGACCTCTAGTTCTAGGCCCCCCCCCGCCCCCTCCCAGTCAGAGGAAACACATCCCGGCCTCCAGTCTGTCCGGCTCTGTCAGAATTTTATACGTTTCAATCAGATCCCCTCTCATTCTTCTGAACTCCAGTGAATCCGGGCCCAGTTGACCCAATCTCCCCTCGTACGGCAATCCTGCCACTCCAGGAGTCAGTCAGATGAACTTTCGATGAACTCCCTCTATGGAAAGTATATCCTTTCTGAGCGAAGGAGACCAAAAATGCACACGGTATGCCAGGTGTGGTCTCACCAGGGCCCTGTACAGCTGCAGTCAAACATCCTCGCTCCTGTACTCAAGTCCTCTCGCAATGAAGGCCAACAGACCATTTGCCTTCCTAGCTGCTGATGCGACCATCAATTCACTCGAGACGGGAGTAGAAGTAAACCGTGGCTTTAATCAACTTAGAACAGTGCCTGCCTGCAACTGATCCAATACTGAGAACCGCCTACAGGTCGACTGCTCTTTATACCTCCCTTCAAGGGGAGGAGCCGTGGGCGGAGCCCATACATGCCCCAACATGTTCCCCTATGGATAATGCCATACAATGGCCCATAGGAGAAGCAACAGCATAGCACAGATACAAATACATTGGCAACAGCACAGATACAAATACACTGGTGGATTATTGGCATAATACATTCACCACAGCTGCTGTCTGTACCTGTGTGCTTGCTTTCAGTGACGTGCACTAGGACACCCATATTGACAATGAGGCCTCAAACCGAGGCCCTGTCTAACCTCTCAGGGGACATAAAAGGCCCCACAGTACTGTTCTGCAGAAGACCAGTAAATCCTGGATCTTTGTCTCGCGTCTAACATCACTAAAACACGAGGGGAGACAGTGGAGTAGTAGTGATGTCACTGGATTAACACTCCAAAGGCCAGGGCAGCATGGTGGCCTAGTGGTTAGCACAACCACCTCACGGCGCTGAGGTCCCAGGTTCGATCCCGGCTCTGGGTCACTGTCCGTGTGGAGTTTGCACGTTCTCCCCGTGTCTGCGTGGGTTTCGCCACCATAACCCAAAAATGTGCAGAGTAGGTGGATTGGCCACGCTAAATTGCCCCTTAATTGGAAAAAATAATTGGCTAATCTAAATTTAAAAAAAAACACTCCAAAGGCCAAAGTTAATACTCTGGGGATGTGAGCTCAAATCCCCCCGGCAGCTGATGGCATTTAATACTCTTTCTAAAAGAAATAAATTTTGAGTATCCAATTCTTTTTTTCCAATTAAGGGGCAATTTAGCGTGGCCAATCCAACTATCCTGCACATCTTTGGGTTGTGGGGGTAAGGCCCACGCAGACACGGGGAGAATGTGCAAACTCCACACGGACAGTGACCCAGAGCCGGGATCGAACCTGGGACCTCGGCGCCGTGAGGCAGCAGGGCTAAGCCACTGCGCCACCATGCTGCCCCTAGAAATTCAATGCTCAATTTGATTTTTCAAAATCTGGAATTGAAAGCTGGACCATGCTTCTGGATAAAAATACCAACTGTTGTAAAAACCCATTTGGTTCACTGAAGCCGCCTCAAGAAGGAAATCTGCCGTCCTTACCCGGTCTGGCCTACATGTGACTCCAGACCCCACAGCGCTTTGGTCGACTTTTAAATGCCCCCCTCTGAAATGGCCGAGCGAGACGCTCAGTTGAAGGGGCAATTGGGGATGGGCAGCACGGTGGAGCAGTGGTTAGCACTGCTGCCTCACGGCGCAGAGCTCCCCGGCTCTGGCTCACTGTCCGTGTGGAGATTGCACATTCTCCCCGTGTCTGCGTGGGTTTCACCCCCAAAACCCAAAGATGCGCAGGTTAGGTGGATTGGCCAGGCTAAATTGCCCCTTAATCGGAAATAATGAATTGGGTACTCTAAATTTTAGAAAAAAGGGATGGGCAACAAATGCTGAGCCCGGCCCAGCGACTCCCACATCCCGTGAAATAATTTTTAAAAAATAATTTGGTTTTTTTTCATAATTGATGTTTGTGAGAATTTGCTGTGCACAAATTGGTTGTGACCCCCTCCCCACCCCCACCCCACAGTGACAACACTTCAGAAGTTCTCCTTGGCTGTCAAGGACTTTGAGGTGCCTTGAGATTCTGAAAGGCGCTATATAAATGCAAGGCTTCTCTCTGCTCTGGGCCATCTTCATTCTTTGGCCCATGTCGAAGCAGCCGGCTCCTGAGCTCTCTCGGCAGGCTCCACAAGGGAGGGCCCTCCCTGTCAGGCAGGGCAAGGCCCTGGGACCAACCACAGATAAAGCCGTACTCCCAGAGGCAGGCCCTGGGTGGTCTGCAGACCCACAGACGACTCCCAAGTGAATAGCGACGGGGATTGAAGTCGGCGGTTCTCAGCTGGTGGGGTCACGGGTGACTGGCGATGAGGCTCTGGCGGGGGGGGGGGGGGGGGGGGCGGGGGATGCTGAAATAATGTCCTGGAAACTCTCCTGAGTTGCTGTTTATGTTGCTGCCTCGCCCCAGCTGTTAAAGAGACAGCAGTGCAGTTCCCCCACGGCTTAACAAACACCTTATCGAACGATGTGCAAACATCGACATTCTCTGCTGTGGGTAACAGTGACTGATGACGATTCTGCCTGGCCTCTTACGCGCCCACATTCTTGCACAAGCCAGCTGTTTAGCCCACTGTGCTAAACCAGCCCCACTTTATGTTTGCGAATTAAATGTCGTTCAATTCATCTGCCCGGGCCTCCTGAGCTGCTTTGCCTGGAGGCGGGATTCTCAGGGTCCCCCAGCCGTGTGTTTCCCAGCGGCGTGCAGTTCGCTGGAGGCGGGATTCTCAGGGTCCCCCAGCCGTGTGTTTCCCAGCGGCGTGCAGTTCGCTGGAGGCGGGATTCTCAGGGTCCCCTAGCCGTGTGTTTCCCAGCGGCGTGCAGTTCGCTGGAGGCGGGATTCTCAGGGTCCCCCAGCCGTGTGTTTCCCAGCGGCCTGCAGTTCGCTGGAGGCGGGATTCTCTACTCCTGCCGCTTGTCAATGGGACTGTCCATTGAAGCCACCCCAGTCCGCCGGGAAACCCGTGGGTGGGGGTGAGCTGCCAGCGGGAAAAGGGAATCTAAACGGCCGGAGTATTCTTCTTTTTTTTAAAAATAAATTTAGATTACCCAATTATTTTTCCAATTAAGGGGCAATTTAGCGTGGCCCATCCACCTACTCTGCACATTTTTTTTGGGTTGTAGGGGCGAGACCCACGCAGACACGGGGAGAATGTGCAAACTCCACACGGACAGTGACCCAGAGCTGGGATCGAACCTGGGACCTCAGCGCCGTGAGGCGGTTGTGCTAACCACTAGGCCACCGTGCTGCCCCACAGCCGGAGTATTCTGACCCTAATATCTGCGCCCTCTATATTTGTTACTGTCTCTCTTTTGCATCCCGTCCTCTCTCCATTTTTCTTGCACTCTGTCACTCGCTCCCTCCTTCTCTTTCTACCTAACTCTCCTCTCTCTCCAGCTCTTTGTCTCTCTTTCATCCCTCTGCCCCTCGCTCCCCTCAGTCGCAGGCATCAGGGGCATGGAGCAAATCGGAAGCCCGTTTCGTGCCAGGCCAGAGTTCCTTTCCCATCGACGCTAAACTTCCATTTTCTGGATTTCCCGTTGTCCGATTTCAGCCTATTTCTGGATGTAGAGGCCCTGCGGACGGTGCAAACATGGAGCGGGACTCTCTCAACCCGGGGCCGGGCTGGAGAGTCCCCGCGACCAGCGTGGATCGCCCCAGGCCGCCTCGCTGCTGGGATGCGATGCACCGCAGAGCAGAGAATCCGCACAGACAGTGAACCAAGCCGGGTATTGAACCTGGGACCCTGGAGCTGTGAAGCAATTGTGCTAACCATTAATCTACCGCGCTGCCCATACAATAAGCTATTATTATTATTAAGTTACTGTGAAAAGCCCCTGGTCGCCACATTCCGGCGCCTGTTCGGGGAGGCCGGTACGGGAATTGAGCCCATAGCCCTGGAGCTCCACAGCTCCAGGGTCCCAGGTTCAATACCCGGCTTGGTTCACTGTCTGTGCGGAGTCTCTGCTCTGTGGTTGGCGCGGCGCCGGTCGGGGGCTGCTCTATGCGGCCCTCCCCCCGCCGATTCTCGGCCCGGGATGGGCCGAGGGGCCGTCGTAAAAACCCTGAGTCCCGCCGGCGCCGTTCACACCTGCTCTCAGCTGGTGGGACCTCAGCGTGGATGGGTCCGGGGGCGGCCTGTGCGGGTGGAGGGGGTGGTCCGACCCCGAGGGGAGACGTCCGATGTGGCCTGGTCCGCGATCGGGGCTCACCAATCGGTGGGCCGGCCTCTCTGGCTGGGGGCCTCCTTTCTTCCGCGCCGGCCCCTGTAGCCCTGCGCCATGTTGCGTCAGGGCCGGCGCGTTGAAGGGAGCCACTGCGCATGCGCGCATCCCACAGCGCCCAGTTGACGCCGCGATCAGCAGCTGGCGCGGTGTGAACCACTCCAGCGCCCTGCTGGCCTCCTGTGGGGGCCAGAATCCCTGATCCTGAGGCCCTGTTGACGCCTTCGAGAAACGCGACGGCGTTTCCAACGACGTCAACACTTAGCCTCAGGATCACAGAATCCCGCCCCATGTATCTACAATGATGAAACAGGAACCGAGAGCTAATATCCACCGGGCAGGCTGATCGAGGCCGCGCTCCCTTCTCTTGAAAGGAGAAGGCTGAGGGGTGACCTGATAGGCCCTTACCAAGGGCTTTGATGGGTTAGACACAGACAAGATGTTCGCGCTTGCAGTGGCTCCAAATTTAGCTCAATTAATGTAAGACGGTTAATCCATGAAGGAACTCAGGAGAAACGTCTCAGACCAGAGAGTGGTTTGAATGCGGAACCACAAGGCCATTAGCATTGATATCACTGAGGGGAAGCAGATAAGGAGGTGAGGGAGAAAAGGACAGAAGGATAGGCTGATAGGGTGAGGCCATGAGGGAGGAGGCACATCGTGGTGGGAGGTGGCAATGCCGCTGGGCTAATAACCCAAAGGCCCAGGTAAAATGTAGGGGCAGGGGAACGGCAGCTAGTAGAATTTAAATGTAATTAAAAATCCAGAATTGACAACCAATCTCACTAACGGTAACCATGAAACTATCATCCCAGAACCACAGAATAGAATTCCTACACTGCAGAAGGAGGCCATTCAGCCCATCGAGACTGCACCGATCTTCCGGAAGAGCACCCTCCCTAGGCCCACACCCGCCACCCTATCCCTGTAACCCCACCTAACCTGCACATCTTTGGACTGTGGGAGGAAACCGGAGCGCCCGGAGGAAACCCACGCAGACACGGGGAGGATGTGCAGACTCCGCACAGACAGTCACCCAAGGCCGGAATCAAACCCGGGTCCCTGGCGCGCTGAGGCAGCAGTGCTAACCACTGTGCCACCGTGCTGCCCCCCCCCACCTGTTGGCATAAAACCCCATTGGGTTCACGAATGCCACATTAGGGAAGGAAATCTGCCGTCCTTACCCGGTCTGGCCTACATGTGACTCCAGGCGATAGAAACGGACAGAAGTCTGCCTTAGTGACCAGTAGGTGCGGTAAGAGACTAGAAGAACAAACACCAGCCTTGCCAGTGATGTCCACATCCACTGGGTACATTTTGAAAGCCTGGAGCAGGTTGGCACGGAGCAGTGAGGGCAAACGTTCCATTTCTGTCCTCCACAATCTCCTTTGCCCTGACTGTGACTTTCTGCCCCTCATTCCTGTCCCCCCCCTCCCCCCCCCCCCGCCCCCATCGCACGGTCTCGTTTCTCTCTGCTCTTCCTACGCCCTCCCACTATCTCTTTCCCTCTTTCCAGCCGTTTCCCTCGTTCTCTCGCTCCAGATTACTGCCACATCACCTGCGCTGCGTTTTTAAACTGCCCTTGGGCACATGAAATCACGGTTAATAATCTGTGAGGTTGAACCAGGAAATCCTGTATAAATTGAGACTAATAGATGCCTGGGAGGGAGTTCCAGATCTACAATCTAATTAGGCGGACTCCGTCTGACATCACAAACTACCCGAGCAAAGCTCAAAATCATTTATAAATGTCATCCGAGCTTTGAGGTTGGGCAAGAGGATTTGGGCCCACTTTCTGCCATCCGAACCCTCTGAGCCGCAGACACTAACCTGCCTTTTCTCATTTATTTTTACCGCGTCCTCCAGTTTCCCTCCACCCTTCTCGTCGCCACACCTGAAGATGTCGGCTCAGCCGCAACCTGCGTTTACGTAGCACCTTCAGCAAAGGGAAAACGTCTCACGCTGGATCAAGGGACGGTCGCCAAATGAAAGTTGACCACCTTAGAGCAGAGAAGGCTGAGGTGGTGTGGGGGGGGGGGCGGGGGGCGAAACCTGATGGAGGCGTACAAAAATTATGAGGGACACTGATAGGGTGGAGAGGGAGGAACATTTCTCCTCAGTAGAGGGGCCAATAACCAGGGGGCCATAAATTTAAGGCGAGGGGCAGGGGATTTAGAGGGGATGTGAGGGGAAAACCTTTTCACTCAGAGGGTGGTGGGAGTCTGGAACTCGCTGCCTGAAAGGGGGGTGAAGGAGGGACCCCTCACCACATTTAAGAACAGTAAGAAGTCTGACAACCCCAGGTTAGAGTCCAACAGGTTTGTTTCAAACACGAGCTTTCGGAGCGCAGTTCCTTCATTCACCTGAGGAAGGTGCTGCGCTCCGAAAGCTCGTGTTTGAAACAAACCTGTTGGACTTTAACCTGGGGTTGTAAGACTTCTTACTGTGCTCACCCCAGTCCAACGCCGGCATCTCCACATCATCAACATTTAAGAAGCATTTAATTTTTTTAAAAATTCATTTAGGTGTCGCTGGTTAGGCCAGCATTTATTGCCCATCCCTAGTTGCCCTTCAGGAGGTGGTGGTGAGTTGCCTTCTTGAGCCGCTGCAGTCCCTGTGGTGTAGGTACACCCACTGTGCTGTTAGGGAGGGAGTTCCAGGATGTTGCCCCAGCGACAGTGAAGGAACGGCCGATATATTTCCAAGTCCGGATGGTGAGTGACTTCGGAGAGGGACCTCCAGGTGGTGGGGTTCCCAGGTATCTGCTGCTCTTCTCCTTCTAGATGGTAGTGGTGGTGGGTTTGGAAGGTGCTGTCTAAGGAGCCTTGGTGAGCTGCTGCAGTGCATCTTGTAGACGGTACACACGGCTGCCACTGTGTGTCGGTGGTGGGGGGAGTGAGCGTTTGTGGAAGGGGGAGCCGATCAACCGGGGCTGCTTTGTCCTGGATGGTGTCGAGCTTCTTCAGCTAGGTAGTTCTGGCCGCCAATCATGGGAAGGACAGAGATGTACAGGAGAGGTGCGGAGATACCAGAAATGCATTGGTGTACGTATCAGGAAAGGACTTTCGACTGGATCTCTTTAGACTTGAAAAAGCAAAGACCGAGGGGATGGCCTAATGCTGGTCTTTAAAATTCTGGAAGGTTTTGATGGAGTGGATACAGAGAGAATGGTTCCTTTCGCCTGGGGCAAGAGCCTGAACTAGAGGCCGTCAATATAAGATAGTCCCCAAGAAATCCAATCGGGAATGCAGAAGGAAGTTGGATACTGAAAGGATGTTTCCCCTAGTGGGCTAGACCAGAACTACAGAACGCAGTTTAAGAATAAGGGCCGAGCTCCTCCGCTGCGAGTGGGCCCCGCTACGGCTGCTGGCGAGGACGGGGAATTTCAGGCGCCATTCGCTGGCGGTGGGTGTGAGAATTCTCACTGAAACAACCCCAGACCCGACCGGCAAACCCGTGAACGGGGGCTAACAGACGGTGGGACCAGAGAGACCCGACACCAGCGAATGTCCGGAGAATTCCGCCCAAGAGGGTGACCCAATTGACCTCCCCATGGGGCTCGTGGAATACAAGGTCCCCCACTGAGGGGAAGAGGCCGGGGCCCGTGATCCAGGTAGTTAAAAGCCGGCCCGGCTAGGGACCGGCATGAGCGGAAGCCCCGGCCCGAACTGTTGCGCTGTAAGCCACGTTGCAGCCTTTATTCTCACTTGCCCTAAAGAAACCTTCGTTGTTTAACCATCTCGAGACGCCTGAAGATATGATCGATCCATTTAAGGGTAAGCTAGACTAGGATACGAGAGAGGGAGGTATAGCGGGTTGCCATGGTAAATTTGGATGAGGAACGATGAGAGGAGGCCCAAGTGGGGCAGAAACGCCAGCATGGTTTCGATGGGCAGAGTGGCCTGTTCCTGAGCTGTGATTCTATACTGTGTGTGAGTTGCAGCCTGGCGAGGTATCAGGCCGTCAGTGTGCGGGCAGGAAGCAGCACTGGGAGTGTGTGTTTCAGCAACCATTAGCGTCCAAATCAGTACCGTAAACACGCCTGCAGACCCTGGCGAGTCAGGATTTCGGATTGATTTCAGATCTGTCATACTTTGTGTTTTCTTTAGCACACCTGAACTAACTGAGCGACTTCAGTGCTTCACTAAGCACCCAGCACTCCGTGTTTCCTCTTGCATTTAGCCTGAGGCGATTAAAACGAGGAAGGTGAGCAGACTGGTAGATAAACCCTCGGCCTTGATCTGCCTTCCGCATCCGTTTCCCATCTTCCAACCAGAAATGGCCGGCAGAACAGGGAAACTTGCATTTCTGTTGCACCTTTCCCAGCCGCAGGACCTCCCCCAAAGCGCTGGGCTGCCAACGAAGCACTTTGAGGTGTTGGAGGTAAGAAACGCGGCAGACATTTTGCGCACAGCATGATCCAACAGGTGTAATGACTTCATAGTCCACGGTGAGTCGTGCTTTTTGAGGGGTAGTGTTTTTTTTTTAAA
Organism: Scyliorhinus canicula; assembly: GCF_902713615.1. Taxonomy (NCBI): domain Eukaryota; kingdom Metazoa; phylum Chordata; class Chondrichthyes; order Carcharhiniformes; family Scyliorhinidae; genus Scyliorhinus; species Scyliorhinus canicula. The sequence goes on from NC_052172.1 coordinate 14,906,610, forward strand.
TTAGGAGTACCCAATTCACCTTTTTTCCAATTAAGGGGCAATTTAACGTGGCCAATCCACCTACCCTGCACATCTTTGGGTTGTGGGGGTGAAACCCACGCAGACATGGGGAGAATGTGCAAACTCCACACGGACAGTGACCCAGAGCCGGGACCGAACCTGAGACCTCGGCGGTGTGAGGCAGCAGTGCTAACCACTGCGCCACCGTGCTGCCCCAGGCCAGAATTCTGTCCAGAACAGAATGAATTAGCAAATTAGGGGTAAATGTTGACCCAGGATTAACACCAGGGAGACCTTCCCCCACCCTTATTAGAATCATTAATGTCTACCCGACAGACAGACAGGGCCCTGGCTTAGAAGATGACCTGCATTTATATAGCGCCAGTCCTCCGAATTAATGGTGCACCTAGTGGCATCTATTGGTCTCGCCGGCAGCCAATGACGAGCTGCCTTTGCCACCGGGGGAGGGGGCGGGGGGGGGTTAATCCATTACCTTAGATCTCTCGCTCTCCATCCTTCCACCAGAGAATTAAAGAATCTCTACTGTGTGGTGGGAGGCCATTGGGCCCATCGAGTTGGCACCATGGGCGCGATTCTCCAAAATGGAGACTAAGTGTTCACGCCGTCGTGAACGCCGTCACGTTTCACGACGGCACGCAACGGGCGTGGGGACTACCGATTCTGGCCCCCACAGGGGGCCAGGATGGCACTGGAGCGGTTCACGCCGGCACCAAATGGGCGCCGTGCCAACCCGCGCATGCGCGGGGGACTTCTTCAGCGCGCCGGTCCCTACGCAACATGGCGTGGGGGTTCAGGGGCCGGCCACGCAAAAACGTAGGCCCAGGGGGGGAGGGGGGGGGTGGGAGAGGCCGGCCCGCTGATCGGTGGGCCCCGATCGTGGGCCAGACCCCATCGGAGGCCCCCCCCCCTGTGGACGGAGCCCACCTCTCCCCCCGCCACAGGCCGCCTCTCGACCCTTCGCGCAGAGTTCCCGCCAGCAGCGACCAGGGGTGAACGGCGCCGGAGGGACTCTGCCGTCCGCGTGGCTGCTCGGCCTGTGCGGGCCGGTGAATCGGCGGCCCCGCCACGGACAGCGTCCCGCGACCAGCGCCGTGCCAAACACGTCGGCGCAAATGGTGCCGATTCTCCGCACCTCGTGACGCGGTGATCCTCCGGCCCAGCGCGGGGCTGGGAGAATCACGCCCCATGCCTCCTAAAGAGCATCCCATCCAAGCCCAAAACCTCCACCATCTCCCAGCAACCCCTCCTATCCTTTTGGAAACACTAAGAGGTATTTTAACACGGCCAAAGGGCAGCCTGGTGGTGCAGTAGTTAGCACCATTGCCTCACAACGCCGAGGTCCCAGGTTCGATTCCCCGCTGGGTCACTGTCTGTGCGGAGTCAGCACATTCTCCCGTGTGTGCGTGGGTTTCCTCCGGGTGCTCCGGTTTCCTCCCACAGTCCAAAGATGTGCGGGCTAGGTGGGTTTTCCATGAAAAATTACCCTGAGTACCCTAAGTGGGGGTTACGGGGATGGGGTAGATACGTGGGCTTCAGTAGGGTGCTCTTTGTAAGGGTCGTTACAGACTCGATAGGCCGAATGGCCTCCTTCTGCACTGTAAATTCAATGATTCTATTCATCTTTCCAGCGCTGTTTCAAAAGCCTCCATTTCTTAAATTATAGGTTTTAGCGTAGTTTACGGTTCTAGAGTGGGGTTTGACCCCCCCCCTCCACCTTCTGAGATTCTTTTCCTACCTTTCCAGTGGTGGCTACACTTCAAAGTTTCTTCGGCGCTTGCAAAGCGCTTTGGGATGTCCTGATGTCCTGGCGGGGGCTGTATAAACACGCGTCTTTCTTTTCTGTAATTGAGTAAGAATTCTGTCTCGTACCCTCAGAGGGCTTGACTGGTCTGAAATTAATTAAGTGCCAGAATCTGCAGGATTCTGGATGTTAATGAAAACTCCTTTCAATTAGTGTCAGCTCCATCACTGTTTAGCGGAGGCTTCACCACAGGCACCAGGGACAATTGAATTACAATGCCGCGCTCAACCATTACGGCAATGTCCCTTGAAGGAAGAATACAGTGAGACAAAAAGAAAGACTTGCCCGGTGGTGCAGTGGGTTAACACCGCTGCCTCGCAACGCCAGGATCTGGGTTCAATTCCGACCTCGGGTCACTGTCTGAGTGGAGTTTGCACGTTCTCTGCGTGGGTTTCCTCCTGTCTTCCTCCCAAAGTCCAAAGATGTGCAGGAGGTGGGGTTACGGGGATAGGGCGGGGGAGTAGGCCTGGGTGGGGTGCTCCTTCGGGGGGGGGGGGCAGAATCGATGGGCCAAATGGCCTCCTTCTCCAATGTAGGGAATCTATGACTTATATAGTGCCTTCCAAGAGTTTAGAACATTCCAAACATTACGTAATTAAGTACTTTAGGGTTTAGAGAACCCCAAAGTGTCTCATGGAGTTCACCTGACCCACAACTTTTACTAGATTGTGGTATGGGGAGCACACGGCCCACTCTACAGGTGGTACAGCAGAAATGGAAAAATATTGTTTAAAGCAAAACAATGTTTATTCTATGAACTCATGTTAACCTTTTTAAAACATACAGTGAACATCTTAGCAACCATCAATTCAAATACAACCCCCAAAGAGTACAACACTAAGTAATCCTTAATAACTTCCCAAACAACATCCAGACAAAAGAAACACCTTTCAACAGAAGCACGTTAGGTTTACATTCACTACTGTACTGAGAACATTTATAATTCTGAATTCACCAAATGATCAAGAGATAGTCTTTTCATGGCAGAGAACAGCAGTACACCTGCTCTGTCTGGCTTCAGCTCCAACACTGAAAACGAAACGAAAACACACCCTGCAGCAAACAGCCTAAAACGAAAGTAAGAAGCTTACAGACAACCCAGCTCCACCCACGCTCTGACATCACTGCAGTAGTAAACACCTCGTTTCTTAAAGGTACTCTCACTACAGATATTTATATACACACCCATTTATAAACACCCATTTGTTAAAGATACCCTCACATGACATCGGGAACGCTGCACTCCCAGCCCGGCCCGACCTACCAGCGGGGTACGACCCCCAGTTTGAAAAGCCCTGAATTAAATGCATGTACACTATTGACCTCAACTCCCTGCAGCTGTGCGTTCCACATTCCAACCACTCTCTCAGCTAAACGGTTTCTCCTGAATTACCCATTTGTGATCATTTTATATTGATGACCCCAGCTTTAGACTCCCACCCAAAGGCATCTTCATTCATCTACCCTGTCAAAAGCCTTCATCATTTTGATGACCTGGACTCTGGAACCCCTCATCGAATGCACACCTCCACACCCCCACGCCCCCCCCCCCCCACCCCTCCACCCCCATTCGGCCCATCGAGTCTGCAATGATCGTTTGAAAGAGCGCCCACTCCCCCCCCCCCCCCCCCGCCCCCCCCCCCCCCCCGCCCCGTCCTATCCCCATGACTCCACCTAACCTGCTCATCTTTGGACTGTGGGAGGAAACTGGAGCACCCGGAGGAAACCCACGCAGACACGGGGAGAACGTGCAAACTCCACACAGGGAGTCACCCAAAGCCGGGAATCGAACCCGGTCTCTGGCGCTGTGAGGCAGCAGTGCTAACCACCGTGCCACCCGCATGAACCCATGGTTTGTGGAAGCTTGCTGTGCATAAAACGGCTGCCACAGCGACTACACTTCCAAAGAAGGTGGAAAGCGCCTTGCGATGTTGCGAGAGGCGCCACACGAATGCAATTTCTTCCTTTTACCTCAGTGGGAGTTCAGTGGGAAATGAGGAATAACCAACTCATGGAGCTGAAGTTCGTTTTCACACGAGTCTCTCAAGAAAGGTTATCGGAAGCTTTTTTGATTCTGTAGTTCCGACGTGCTAACTCTCTCTCCGCTTTATTTTATAGTTGGGAGAAAATTTGTTGTTGAAAAATTGTAATAAAATTTTTTTTTAAAACTCTCTCTCTCTCCGCTTGCCCCCCGCCCCGCTGCCCCCGCCCGGCCCCCCTAGCCCACAAGGCACACATGCTCTGATTGGCACGTCCACGTTCTCGCAGGGACACCTCTGAGTCGCAGTCAGTCAAGTCACGCTAAGAATGTGGTGAGTTTGCCAAGAAATGTTCTGTATCAGAATGTGGAAAAATTGCTAACAGCCTCGTGCAGGCTTGGGCTCAAAGGCCTGAGCGTAATCTCAGGGAACAATCAATGGAGCACACGCCGTACTCTAAACTTTTAAAAAAATAAATTTAGAGTACCCAATTATTTTTTCCAATTAAGGGGCAATTTAGCGTGGCCAATCCACCTACCCTGCACATCTTTGGGTTGTGGGGGTGAAACCCACGCAGACACGGGGAGAATGTGCAAACTCCACACGGACAGTGACCCAGGGTCGAGATTCGAACCCGGGTCCTCAGCGCCGTGAGGCAGCAATGCTAACCACTGTGCCACCGTGCTGCCCCGCCGTACTCCTAAACTGAGCAATGCCTCACCGAGTCATTGAGGGAGGCCACTTGGCCCATCCAGTCAGTGACAGCTCTCTGCACGGTGGTTGCCCAGCCAGTCGCATTCTCCTTCTCTAAGCCTCTCATATCCTTGACCTTTTATTCTGAGGCTCCAGATCGAGGCAATAGAATGACACAATTAATGCGAGCAACCGCAGGGTGGCACAGTGGTTGGCATTGCTGCCTCACGGCGCCGAGGACCCGGGTTCGATCCCAGCTCTGGGTCACTGTCCGTGTGGAGTTTGCACATTCTCCCCGTGTCTGCGTGGGTTTCGCCCCCCACAACTCAAAGATATGCAGGGTAAGTGGATTGGCCGCGCTAAATTGCACCGTAATTGGAAAAAATGAATTGGGTGCTCTAAATTTTTAAAAAATACAAGCAACCGCCATCAATGAGAAAGGGAGGGCGGAACGATGGCTCAGTGGTTAGCACTGCAGCCTCACGGCGCCGAGGTCCCAGGTTCGATTCTGGGTCACTGTCCGTGTGGAGTTTGCACATTCTCCCCGTGTTTGCGTAGGTTTCGCCCCCACAACCCAAAGATGTGCAGGGTAGGTGGATTGGCCATGCTAAATTGCCCCTTAATTGGAAAAAAATTAATTGGGTACTCGAAATTTATATTTTTTTAAAAATCAATGAGAAAGGGTTCGATCCACTTGGGAACTCATACAATGCCAGTGAAGACTTATTCCCATTGGGACACCGTACAATGCAGATGGTGACACAGTAGCACAGTGGGTAGCACTGTTGCTTCACAGCGCCAGGGTCCCGGGTTCGATTCCCGGCTTGGGTCACTGTCTGTGCGGAGTCTGCACGTTCTCCCCGTGTCTGCGTGGGTTTCCTCCGGGTGCTCCGGTTTCCTCCCACAAGTCCCGAAATACGTGCTTGTTAAGTGAATTGGACATTCTGAATTCTCCCTCCGTGTACCCGAACAGGCGCCGGAATGTGGCGACGAGGGGCTTTCACAGTAACTTCATTGCAGTGTTAATGTGAGCCTGCTTGTGACACCAATAAAGATTATTAAATGGGACCAAATTGGAATCAATGGGATGGTGCGAATTAGGGCTAAATGGGAAGGGAATGTGGCGATTGCCATTCAGAGCAATGCGGAAGAGTAGGAAAGAGTTGGTTAGCTGGGATTCTGTGCATGGGGCTAAATGGGTTAACAGGAGTGCTGCACTTGGATCTGGAATGTATTTACTTTAGCATTCAATGCATTGGTTGAGAGACAGGTACTGTTTGGCTTTCATTGCCAAAATAGCCTGAAGGATAGAAAGGTTTTATCTGAAATGAGATGCATTTGGCTAAGTCCGTTACAACATGTTGCAACTAACTGCTGCTCTCCCAGACAACCTTCAATAACTCGGATCACGCTAAGAATTTTCCAATAACGAGAACTCTTGATGGGGCGTGGAGGATTTGGGACATCGAATGAGGAGGCTTCCCTGCAGGAAAGATCAACGATCCCTTTTTCCGGTGCTTCCCACACAGATGGCACCGGCTCTCTCGGAAGAGCAGGTCCGGAATTATCAGAACGCTCCGGTTCCTCCAGTCCCTAGAGGCGGTCCAGAGAATGTTCACATGCCTGCTTCCTGGGATGGACGGGTTGTCCGATGCGGACATGGGGCAGCACAGTGGTTAGCACTGCTGCCCTATGGCGCCAGGGACCCGGGTTCGATTCCCGGCTTGGGTCACTCTCTGTGCGGAACCTGCACGTTCTCCCCGTGTCTGCGTGGGTTTCCTCCGGGTGCTCCGGTTTCCCCCCCCCCCCACAGTCCAAAGGTGTACAGGTTACGGCCTTCTTTCAGACGATCGTTGCAGACTTTCGATGGGCCGAATGGCCTCCTCCTGCACTGTTGAGATTCTATGGACCCTGAAGGGGTTTCGACAGCGTCTAAGCTGAGGGAACGTTTCCTCGTGGTGTGGGAATCTAGAGCCGGGGGGGGGGGGGGGGGGACGGGCGGGGGGGGGGGGGGGGGGGGCCGGGGGGGGGGGGGGACGGGGGGGGACGGGGGGGGGGGGGGGGACGGGGGGGGGGGACAGTTTGCGGGAATCTCCATCGCTAGGTTCCTCCGCGTCACTGGCAGTGCGCCCACGCCGCGGGTTTCCCGTGGGAGGGGGGGGGGCCACAATGGGAAACACCGGCTGCGGGAATGGAGAATCCCACTGCTGGCGGGGGGCGCGTCGCGTCGGAAAACGGGGCTGGCTGACGGGCGGAGAATCCCGCCCAAGGAGTATTCCCACTTAGATGGAGATGGGGATTGAGGAATTTCTTCTTTCGGCGGGTCCTTTGACTGTGGAATGCTCTTCCCCGACAGCAGCGGCGTCCGGGTCCGTAGGACTGAGTTACAGAGTCCAGGATTTATAGGGGTGATGCCAATCGGCACCAGAGTCGCCAGGAATGTTGCCAATTAATAATGATGCCCTTTAGAGTCGCCAGGTATCAAATGATACCACCACAAGGCTTTACCGGATATCGATCAAAGGACCACCCAACCAGTTAGTCAGTTCTAGTTCAATGATAGTTTATTTACACACAAGGATTACTTCGACATGCAACACAAAACACTACAAGTTAAACTACACCTAACAACTACAATAACCTGTACTTAACTTCAGGGCAACCGGCTCTATGCAGATGGACAAGGCCTTTGTCCGGATCTTGTGTGGCTGGGCGGAAGAAGTGGCTCTGTTTCTGCTGGGCTCATCCACCTGGTAGCGATCGTTGGTCTTGAACTTGTCAGGTCATTATGCTGCACTTGGGTTGGCATAGGCCAGATCCAAGAGAGACCGAGCACATGGCTGTGTCTCTTCTTATCCCTCTGGAATTTTGCGCTCTTTCGGGCAGTCCTTAACTTGGACCCAATAATTCTACAGGCTTCGATCACTGCCTTCGATTTTGGCCAATAAAGGGGCGGGTGCCTTGATGGCTGGGCATGTCCTTAGCGGTCATTGACCTTGGCTGTTTGGGCTCCCTGAGTAAAGGGAGTGACGCCGATTAGTCTGTATCTGTATCGGTTACCTGAGTACAGTCCTTTTGTCCTGGGGATATGGGCCATTTGATTGCAAACGAGTGGGGGTTTCAATCGCGTCTAGCTATCTGGGTTGCAAATACACACAGGCTCTGAGTCTGTCTGAGACCTGGGTTGGCCATAATTCCCATGGTCCTTTGCAGCTGCCCATCCGAGATGGCTACAGGGGGACAGGCAGGAATGTGGAATTACCGCCACAATCAGATCGGCCATGATCTGACTCAATGGCGTAACAGGCTCGAGGGGCCGAGTGGCCTACTCCGAGAGTCATAGGATTTTTACAGCATGGAAAGAGGCCCTTCGGCCCGACGTGGCTGTGCCGGCCATCAGGCCCCTATCTACTCTAATCCCATTTCCCAGCACTTGGTGAGTAGCCTTGTGTCGCTGGGACGTTCCGAGTGCTCACCGGAACGCTTCTTCAATGTTGTGAGGGTTCCCGCCTCCACCGCCCTTTCAGGCAGCGAGTTCCAGATTCCCATCATCCTCTGGGGGAAAAGGATTTGCCTCACATCCCCTCAAAATCTCTTTCCCGACCTTCAATCTATACCCCCTGGTTATTGATCCCTCCACTAGGGGCAAACGTTCCTTCCTATCCACCCTATATGTGCCACTCATAATTTGACAGACCTCAATCTGATCCCCCCCCCCCTCAGCCGTCCCTGCTGCCGGGAAAACAGCCTCTCTTAATGACTGAATACTACTCCTCCTGTTTCCTATAATCCCATGGTCTCATGCCAGCGGAGGCTCACTGTATGTGGTTATTGGTAGTTTAATCAGCCATGACGAATAAACGTGTGTTCATTTGGCAGTTCGCACAATCTCAGGGTGGTACCAATGTGCGTTGTAACCAATGCAGCGCCTGCAGTGATATAGGCACGGCTGGATCGTGGGTTGAGGGGTCCTGGAGAGCGGGCACGAAAGTGGAGGAGGCCGAGATGAGATCAGCCTTGATTGTATTAAATGGTGGAGCGGGATCGAGGGGCTGAATGGCCGAATCTTGCTCCTCGTCCTAATATTCTCAGGAAAGGCAATAGCCAATTTTGGGGAAGGTTAGCTGGTGGGGGGGGGGGGGGGGGGGGGGTCGATTAGGGAAGGTTAGCTGGGGGAGGGGTTGATTGGGGAAATTTAGCTGGAGAAGGGGTCGATTGGGGAAGGTTAGCTGGGGGAGGGGTCGATTGGGGGTTAGCTGGGGGAGGGTTCGATGGGGGAAGGTTAGCTGGGGGAGTGGTCAATTGGGGAAGGTTAGCTGGGGGGAGGGGTCAATGGGGGAAGGTTAGCTGGGGGAGGGGTCGATTGGGGGTTAGCTGGGGAGGGTCGATTGGGGAAGGTTAGCTGGGGGGAGGGGTTGATTGGGGAAATTTAGCTGGGGAAGGGGTCGATTGGGGAAGGTTAGCTGGGGGGAGGGGTCGATTGGGGGTTAGCTGGGGGAGGGGTCGATTGGGGAAGGTTAGCTGGGGGAGGGGTCGATGGGGGAAGGTTAGCTGGGGGAGGGGTCGATGGGGAAGTTTAGCTGGGGGAGGGGTCGATTGGGGAAGGTTAGCTGGGGGAGGGGTCGATTGGGGGTTAGCTGGGGAGGGGTTGATTGGGGAAGGTTAGCTAGGGGAGGGGTCGATTGGGGAAGGGGTATGATTGGGGGAGGGAATGTTTGGGGTAGGGGATGACTGGTTTGGAGAGGGGGATAGCTGGGGGAGGGGGATAGTTGGGGAGGGGGATAGTTGGGTAGGGTCTGGCTGATTTGGGGGAGGGGTTTAGCTCATGGAAGGTTGACCGGGGAGGGGGATGGTTGATTTGAGGGAGGGATAGCGGGGGAGGGGTTACTGGCGGGAGGATGGCTTGTTTGGGAAGGGGATAGTTGGGCAAGGGGTTACTGGGGGGAGGGGATGGCTGGTTGGGGAGGGCGATGGCTGTAGAATGGGTTGATTAGGGAAGTGGAGGGATGGTTTGGGGGTGGTATGGTTGAGAGAGAGGATGGTTGGGGGAGGGGTGACCTAGTTTGGAGCAGGGCTGGTTGGGGGAGTGGCTGGCGGACAGGATGGCTGGATTCAGGGAGTGGCTGTTTGGGGAAGGGAACAATTGGGGGAACGGATGACTGATTTGGAAGAGTGGCAGATTTTGGGAGGGAGTTACCCGACACCTCCAAGTCTATTGATAAGTACGATAAGCAGGAGAGGTGCTGAGGTCGGAATTGATTAGACTGAAGATGGGTAGAGGTCCCATTGAGTAAAGCTATCCAGTTTCGGGAATGCCTTTAAATTGGCACATGGCAAACAGGGGTGCAATATTTGAGAAAGGCGGGCGGTGAGGGGAGACTCACTGTCATCGAGGGTGGGAGAAAGAAAATCATTCTTTACCATTCCAACATCTGGGCACGCGATACCAGCAACAGCTGGAATGCATCTCATTTGTTTTCAGGATGGGAAGGGAGAAGCGTTTTATTTAATATTCTCAGTCTCCCTGTCTCGAAGGCACCTGTTTTCCCTTTCACTGGCCCTTGATATTGTCCAGGCCCCTGGCCTGATAACAGCTGAAGGCTTTTAGATGCTGACCTTAAGCCTTGGAGAGCCCCAGTCGGGTCACATTGCACCCTGAGACCCTGGGAACGAAGAGCGATTCTGCATAATTCTGGTCTCCGTAATGTTCCCCTCTCAAAAGAGTTTTACCTTCTCCCCCCCACCCTGCACGACCCCTGCCTCCCCCCACCCCCACCCCCCACACACACACCCCCCTATCTTCCCAAGGCAGGAAGAGGCGACCACTCAACAACAACTTGCATTTATACAAGTGCTCCCCACACATCCTTCCCACACCAGGCCATCATGTCCCTTGCTCTTAAGGTACCTACATCTTGTTGCAATCTCTTCCAGAGACAGTTTAATAATAATAATAATCTTTGTTAGCGTCACTAGTCGGCTCACATTAACACCGCAATGAAGTTACTGTGAAATGCCCCTAGTCGCCACATTCCGGCGCCTGTTCGGGTACACAGAGGCCGAATTCAGAATGTCCAATTCACCTAACAAGCACGTCTTTCGGGGCTTGTGGGAGGAAACCGGAGCATCCGGAGGAAACCCGCGCAGACACGGGGAGAACGTGCAGGCTCCGCACAGACAGGGACCCAAGCCGGGAATCGAACCCGGGTCCCTGGCACTTTGAAGCAACAGTGCTAACCACTGTGTTACCATGCCACCCATGGTAATATACAACATATTTCCTCCACCCCCCCCCCCCCCCCCCCCCCCCCCACCCACTTTTTAGTTCTAATGAAGAGCCGTGCGGGACTCGAAACGTTAACCCTGATTCTCTCTCCTCACAGACCCTGCCGGACCTGCTGAGTTTTTGCCCACATCCTCTGTGCTTGAAACAAACCTGCTTCCGCACCCCCCCCCCCCTCCTCCCCCTCCTCTCTCAGGCAGCGCATTCCAGATTCCAACCACCCGCTGGGTGAAGATATTTTTACATCGGGCTCCCTCTTTGGTTCTTTGGCCAATCGCCTCAAATCTGCGTCCTCTGGGATCTCGAGTATTCAGCCGGTGGGGCTGGCATCATCCAATCCGCTACATTCAGAGCCACCCTGACTTCATCTCTCGGGGCAACAGCCTCAGCCGTTTCCTCATCTCCCAAACCACTTTCATCACTCTTTTCTGGATCCTCTCCAATACATTCACATCGCTCCAAAAGCACTTTTTACTCCCCAGGGACTCCCCCAGGCAAACCACAGCCTGGACTGAAAAAACACAATCTTTGTCAATTTCACCTGACGGCTGCTGGAAACACCCAGGACCCGCAAAACAGAATTATTTTTCCCGAAAACATGACCACTGCAGTCAAACACACCCTGGGTTTTAACCTTTAAATTGCCCAATGCTTAGGATCCAAGTCTCCCAGTCGTCACGCAGTGAATATATTTACACAGCGCAGTCCTGTTGGGACAACCAACATGCCGGTCCCTGCCTGGGCCGGCCTTTAAACTGAGTTCTTATCATCCACAGCTTGTGGGGGGGGGGAACTCTGCCCACCAGTGGGGGAACTCATATTCCACGAGTCCCATGGGGTGTTCCCTTGTGGGGATTATTACATTTATTAAACAGAATTCACACTGAGCCACAGGAGGAAACATTATAATAATGCTAAACTTTATTATTGTCACAAGTAGTCTTACATTAACACTGCAGTGAAGTTACTGTGAAAATCCCCTCGTCGCCACATTCCGGCGCCTGTTCGGGTACACAAAGGGAGAATTCAGAATGTCCAATTCACCTAACAGCACATCTTTCGGGACTTGTGGGAGGAAACCGGAGCACCCGGAGGAAACCCACGCAGACACGGGGAGAACGTGCAGACTCCGCACGGACAGTGACCCAAGCCGGGAATCGAACCTGGGTCCCTGGCACTGTGAAGCCACAGTGCTAACCACTGGGCTACCGTGCCGCCCACTAGGGCAGGTGATCAATAGCTTGGTCAAATAGCTGGGTCTTAAAGAAGAAGAGGTTTTGGGAGTGAAGTCGAGAGGTTTAGGACTGAGGTGGCTGGAAACACAACAGCCAATGGCGGGAGTCCCTGTGAGACTCGGCCAGCCCCTGAACACCGCCGCCATGTTGAGTCGGGGCCGGCGCGCTAAAGAAGTCCCCCGTACATGCCCAGGTTGGCGCGGCGCCCATTTGGCGCCAGGAAGGGAGGCTGGAGCGGCATAAACCATTCCAGCGCCGTGCTGGCCCCCTGTGGCAGACAGAATCGGTCGTACGTGGGCCCGGTTCGCACCATCATGAAACGCGAGGGCGTTCACGACGGCGCGAACACTTGGCCTCCATTTGGGAGAATCGCCCCCTCCTCCCCCGCACCCCGGTGTCTACGTGGGTTTCACTTCCACAACCCAAAGATGTGCTGGTTAGGTGGATTGGCCACGCTGAATTGCCCCTTACTTGGAAAAGAAAAATAATTGACTACTCTAAATTTATTTTTTTTAAAGGCTGGAATTAAAAGTCTAAAGATGACGATGAAACCATTGTAAGAAGTCTTACAACACCAGGTTAAAGTCCAACAGGTTTGTTTCAAACACGAGCTTTCGGAGCACGGCTCCTTCTTCAGGTGAATGGAAAGGCTTGTTCCAGAAATGTTTATATAGACACAGTCAGAGATGCCCCGGAATGCGAGCACCTGCAGGCAATCAAATCATCAAAGATGCAGAGAGAGAGGTAACTCCAGGTTAAAGAGGTGTGAATTGTCCCAAGCCAGTTCAGTCGGTAGGCCTCTGCAAGTCCAGGCTTGTTGGTGGGGGCCGAATGTAATGCGACATGAATCCCAGATCCCGGTTGAGTCCGCATTCATGCGTGCGGAACTTAGCTATAAGTTTTTGCTCAGCAATTTTGCGTTGTCGCGTCTCCTGAAGGCCTCCTTGTAGAATGCTGACCCGGATATCAGAGGCTGAATGTCCTTGACTGCTGAAGTGTTCCCCAACTGGAAGGGAATATTCCTGCCTGTTGATAGTCGCACGATGCCCGTTTATTCGTTGTCGCAGTGTCTGCATGGTCTCGCCAATGTACCACGCTTCGGGACATCCTTTCCTGCAGCGTATGAGGTAGACTACATTGGTTGAGTCGCACGAGTATGCGCCGCGTACCTGGTGGGTGGTGTTTCCACGTGTAATGGTGGTGTCCATGTCGATGATCTGGCATGTCTTGCAGAGATTACCCTGGCAGGGTTTTGTGGTGTTGTGGTTGCTGTTCTGAAGGCTGGGTAATTTGCTGCAAACAATGGTTTGTTTGAGGTTGCGCGGTTGTTTGAAGGCCGTACGAACGGGATATGGCGCTCGACTCATTGATCGACAGTTCCACCGCGCCACAGCAAAAAACCGCACCGACCTCCTCAGAAGACAAACACGGGACACCACTGACAGAGTACCCTTCGTCGTCCAGTACTTTCCTGGGGCGGAGAAACTACGACATCTTCTTCGCAGCCTCCAACACATCATCAGCGAGGATGGACATCTTGCCAAGGTCATCCCCACACCCCCACTACTGGCCTTCAAACAACCGCGCAACCTCAAACAAACCATTGTTTGCAGCAAATTACCCAGCCTTCAGAACAGCAACCACAACACCACAAAACCCTGCCAGGGTAATCTCTGCAAGACATGCCAGATCATCGACATGGACACCACCATTACACGTGGAAACACCACCCACCAGGTACGCGGCGCATACTCGTGCGACTCGACCAATGTAGTCTACCTCATACGCTGCAGGAAAGGATGTCCCGAAGCGTGGTACATTGGCGAGACCATGCAGACACTGCGACAACGAATAAACGGGCATCGTGCGACTATCAACAGGCAGGACTGTTCCCTTCCAGTTGGGGAACACTTCAGCAGTCAAGGACATTCAGCCTCTGATATCCGGGTCAGCATTCTACAAGGAGGCCTTCAGGAGACGCGACAACGCAAAATTGCTGAGCAAAAACTTATAGCTAAGTTCCGCACGCATGAATGCGGACTCAACCGGGATCTGGGATTCATGTCGCATTACATTCGGCCCCCACCAACAAGCCTGGACTTGCAGAGGCCTACCGACTGAACTGGCTTGGGACAATTCACACCTCTTTAACCTGGAGTTACCTCTCTCTCTGCATCTTTGATGATTTGATTGCCTGCAGGTGCTCGCATTCCGGGGCATCTCTGACTGTGTCTATATAAACATTTCTGGAACAAGCCTTTCCATTCACCTGAAGAAGGAGCCGTGCTCCGAAAGCTCGTGTTTGAAACAAACCTGTTGGACTTTAACCTGGTGTTGTAAGACTTCTTACTGTGCTCACCCCAGTCCAACGCCGGCATCTCCACATGATGAAACCATTGCCATTGTCCTAAAAACCCTTCTGGTCCCAATAGGTAATCTGCCGTCCTTACCTGGTCTGGCCCCTAATGTGACCCCAAATCCACAGCCCCCTCCCCCCACACCGCAGCAATGTGCTTTCCTCCCAAATGCCCCCTGAGATTGAGAGGCCGTTAGGGGTGGGCTATAAATGGTGGCCCAGCCAGTGGTGCCCCATCCTGGAAATGATGCCCAACCCCACCACACGCTGATTAACCGGCCAATCATCTTACTGTTGGATCTTGCTGTGTGAAAACCCAATCAATGAGAAGTCAGTGTACCACAAGGTGACTATTCTTCCTGCTTTCGTCGACAAAACCAATATTTTATTGCCCACCCCTAATTGCCCTGAAGAAGTCGGTGCCGAGCAGTCTGCTTGAACCGCTCGCTGAAGAAGGCTGTGCGCTGGACATCCAAAACCAGAATTGTCCAAAATCTGGACAAATTTGAAAATATTACATGGTCAAATATTAAAATGAAATTCAGACCAAATAGGGGACCGTTCGGTGAGGGGCTAGTTTTCAGCGATGTGCAGAACTGCTGACCCAGTTCCCACACTCTCCAAGTCAACCTGAACGACCCTCGACCCCACCCGACATGGGTGTCCAACATCGGGAGAGAGGAGTGGCTCATAGGCGGTGATGTCTCCCTGGCATCTGCTGTCCTTTGTCCATCTGAATCCTGGACCCGGGGTCACTGCCCGTGTGGAGTTTGCACATTCTCCCCGTGGCTGCGTGGGTCTCACCCCCACAACCCAAAGATGTGCAGGGTAGGTGGATTGGCCACGTTAAATTGCCCCTTAATTGGGAAACTTAATTGGGTACTCTAAAATTTCTTTTTAAAAAGGTTTCTTGAGTGCTGCTGGATAATTGTACATGAAGGACATTCACACATCTCTGAGAGATCTAAGGTGGTGTTTGAGGGCACATTTCCCTTTCATTCTACCTTCCTCCCTTTTTTTTCCTCTCGTGAAAGGCAGTTTCTCATTCGTTCCCCGATTGCCGGCTCAACCCTTAGTGCCACTTCCTGTGACCAAACGACAGGCCTGTTAACTCGACTACCTTTTTTCAAAAGCTTCTGGCCGCAATGACTTCCAGATAGTGACCCGGAGCCCTCCCACAGCGAAGGAATTCCCAGCTCCCACCGGGATAGTCCGGCTCACTCCTCTTACTCCCTCCATTGACATTTGCCCTGCCTTTCTTCCAAACAATGAGGTAATCCTCTTCTGAAGTGGAAGCTCCTGGTAAAAGGAGACACCGGGGTTCAAAGGTCTGCCATAAAACAGCCAGCAAAGGCTTGGCCTAATCATTGCAATCAGAAGTGACTCGCTCAGTTTTAACCCCTTCAATCCTGGATTTCCTTCGAGTTATTCCGAGGCCATGCCTGAGCTGAGAAAGGAAGATCATGAGCAACACATAGGCTAATAGTCTGAAATTCTTTATTCCCCCACCCCTGTCAGCTCTCCTCTCCCGATAATGCTGATTCCTCCCAGGAACGCATCCGTGTGGGCAGTGCACATGGGACTGATTTTAACTCATTAACCACGAACACTGCACCGGTACACTGTCCCCATCAAACACTCCCAGGACAGGTACAGCACGGGGTTAGATACAGAGTAAAGCTCCCTCTACACTGTCCCCATCAAACACTCCCAGGACAGGTACAGCACGGGGTTAGATACAGAGTACAGCTCCCTCTACACTGTCCCCCATCAAACACTCCCAGGACAGGTACAGCACAGGGTTAGATAAAAAGTGAAGCTCCCTCTACACTGTCCCCATCAAACACTCCCAGGACAGGTACAGCACGGGGTTAGATACAGAGTAAAGCTCCCTCTACACTGTCCCCATCAAACACTCCCAGGACAGGTACAGCACGGGGTTAGATACAGAGTAAAGCTCCCTCTACACTGTCCCCATCAAACACTCCCGGGACAGGTACAGCACGGAGTTAGATACAGAGCAAAGCTCCCTCTCCACTGTCCCCATCAAACACTCCCAGGACAGGTACAGCACGGGGTTAGATACAGAGTAAAGCTCCTTCTACACTGTCCCCATCAAACACTCCCAGGACAGGTACAGGATGGGGTGCTGTACCTGCTCAATATGGACTGTGGCCACGTTCAATGATAAAATTAGTTGTTTCACCTGATCTTTTTTAAAGCATAATTAGGGAAAGAAGAGAAGTTGAAAGCAAGCAGCAGGCACCCAGATCCTGTCTCTCCCTGTCTGGGGGCTGTAATTGGAGACGGTAAACTCCTTTCAGTTCCATTCTCAGCCTCTTCCAGCTGCGTCCTACTCCTCTTCAGAAATATTGCAACAATTCCCCTCATCCTTGAGCCAATGTTCTAACGTGAACCGAGTCTGCTGTCTGCCCTGAAGCCACTGGGACGCCATGAGGTGCTGTTTCCTCAGGCCTCGGGGCCTGGCAGCCTACCCTAATGGCCGCCCCTCCCAGTGCCAACTTTGTCTTCGTGCCCGAAGGCGAGCTATCCGACTGCAGCTGGCATCGCCTTTGAGACAGGTCGTGCCTGAAAACCCACAAACAGCCAATAGTTTAGGCTGGGGAGCAGGAGCGTTGCCGAGCAAACAGGATACTGAGGCCAGTTCCGGTTTGCCACCCCCCCCCCCCCCCCCCCCCGCCTCCCCACCGTGCTGAGATGAGGTAACCCAGGGCAGAATGGGATTTCAAGGTTGACACTCCCATGACATGCGTGGCAGGGCATTCAACCACTCAGCCATCAAGGAAGGCAGATTCTTCCCAGTTTTTGGAGTAAGTCAGATAATGGATGTAGTTTATCCAGAGAGTGTCAGCCATTGAGAGCAGGAACCGTCAACCAATAGGTAGAACCGTAGAAGTGCTACAGCGGAGAAGGAGGCCATTCAGCCCATCAAGTCTGCACCAACCCTCTGAAAGAGCACCCTACCTACGCCCACTCCCCCCTGCCCTATCCCCGTAACCCCACCTAATCTGCACGTTTTTGGACACCAAGGAGCAATTTAGCATGGCCAATCCACCCAACCTGCACATCTTTGGATTGTGGGAGGAAACCGGAGCACCCGGAGGAAACCCACGCAGACACGGGGGAGAATGTGCATCTAGAAGACAGTCACCCGAGGCTGGAATCGAACCCACGTCTCTGGCGCTGTGATGCAGAGGTGCTAACCACTGTGCCGCCATGCCACCTGATGTGGGTGTTGATGTTTCCAGAATGTGGGCGTTATTAAATTACATTTCTATTTATTGTCATGTGTACCGGGGTACAGTGAAAAGTATTGTTCTGCGTACGGTCCAGGCAGATCATTCCAGACATGAAAAACAGAGGACATACAATAAATACACAATGTATACACATCGACATTGGGTGAAGCATACGGCGTGCCGTGCTACTCAGTCGAGAAGATGTGTGAATAGAGACCAGCTCAATCCATAAGAGGGTCATTCAGGAGTCTGGTAACAGCGGGGAAGAAGCTGTTTCTGAACCTGTTTGTGCGTGTTCTCAGACTTTTGTATCTCCTGCCCGATTGGAAGAAGTTGGAAGAGTGAGTAAGCCGGGTGGGAGGGATCCTTGATTATGCTGCCCGCTTTCCCCAGGCAGCGGGAGGTGTAGATGGAGTCCATGGATGGGAGGCAGGTTCGTGTGATGGACTGGGCTGTGTTCACGACTCTCTGTAGTTCCTTGCGGTCTTGGGCCGAGCAGTTGCCATACCCAGGCTGTGATGCAGCCCGATAGGTTGGTTTCTATGGTGTATCTGTAAAAATTGGTGAGAGTTAATGTGGACATGCCGAATTCCCTTAGTTTCCTGGGGAAGTATAGGCGCTGTTGTGCTTTCTTGGTTGTGGGGTTGTTGTTCGCATAGCCCATTCCTAATTGAGCAGGTGGTGATGATCACCCTCTTGAACCGCTGTAATCCACATTGCGTGTTTCACGGGGGTGGGTCGGCGGGGGATAGAGCGCTCTTTTACAGGGCCGGTGCAGACTCGATGGGCCAAATGGCCTCCCCCTGCACTATCGGGATTCTACAGAAAAAGTTCTACCGCTACCACCCCCGCCCCCAACAATACAGTCAATGCTCTTCTTGAAGGAGGCCAGAAATTCAAAATTCGTGTCGGCCATGCTGAACAGCACCTGTCGTCATGGCGATCTAACCTTCATTTTATTTTCCTAGCCTGAAGATGGGGATTAAGGTTTCAGCTGTGGCCATTTTCTTTTTTTTTTTTAATTTAGATTACCCAATTATTTTTTCTATTAAGGGGCAATTTAGCATGGCCAATCCACCTACTCTGCACATTTTTGGGTTGTGGGGACGAAACCCACGCAGACACGGGGAGAATGTGCAAACTCCACACGGACAGCGACCCAGAGCCGGGATCGAACCTGGGACCTCGGCGCCGTGAGGCGGTTGTGCTAACCACTAGGCCACCGTGCTGCCCTGCTGTGGCCATTTTCAACAGCCGGCACCGAATGTCTTCCAGGCTGCAGGAACAGATTGAAGGTTCTGATCGTTTTGACGTTTACTTGTCATGTCAACGGAGACGGCGTGGAGACGGTAGAAGGAGATCCGCTCCGGGCCTGCCCTGAGAGGTTGTCATTTGCCCGATTACAGGGTGGACAATCTGAGTGGGCCGGCCAGGGATTTCTTAAAATGCTCACGGGAAATTAAAGTCACCTGTTTCAACAAGGCCCACCTCAGTCACTCACTCCCTGCTGCCACGGCAATCTCATCCGTTCTTCAGGCCTTCTAACACCGTACTCTTCATTTTCTCTCATCCGGATTGGGATTGGGATACAGTCGCGGTTCTACCCTCAGGATCAGCGCCACGGAGACAGAGAGGACCAAGTCCGTCCCTGATCCCAGACAGTGTAAAGATGTGCTTATCCCTGCAGGATTGCTCCAGCTCTTGTGCTTCCCTGATTTTTAATTGTTCCACCATTAACGGCCAAAGCCTGGGCCGCAAGCTCTGGAATTCCCTCCCGAAACCTCTTTGATACATTCTCCTCCTCAAACTCCATCTCTTTGACCAAGCTGTTTCTGAATATCCCCTTACCTGGCTTGTTGTTAGTCTGGTTACAATCATGGTTTCCTCCCACAGTCCAAAGATGTGCAGGTTAGGTGGATTGGCCATGATAAATTGCACTTAGAGTCCAAAATTGCCCTTAGTGTTGGGTGGGGTTACTGGGTTATGGGGATAGGGTGGAGGTGTTGACCTTGGGTAGGGTGCTCTTTCCAAGAGCCGGTGCAGACTCGATGGGCTGAATGGCCTCCTTCTGCACTGTAAATTCTATGATTCTATGTGAAGCATCTTGAAAACTTTTAGCGGGTTCAATGTGCTAGAAATGAAATGAAATGAAAATCGCTTATTGTCACAAGTCGGCTTCAATGAAGTTACTGTGAAAAGCCCCTAGTCGCCACATTCCGGCGCCTGTTCGGGGAGGCTGGTACGGGAATTGAACCGTGCTGTTGGCCTGCCTTGGTCTGCTTTAAAAGCCAGCGATTTAACCCAGTGTGCTAAACCAGCCCCTATTGAATTTAATCCCTACTGTGCGGAAGGAGGCCATTTGGCCCATCGAGTCTGCCCTGACCCTCTGAAAGAGCAGCCTAGCTCGACCCACACCCCTGCACTATCCCCGTAACGCCGTCCAACGTGTACATCTTGGCACGCTAAAGGGCAATTTTATAGCGCGACCAATCCACCTAACCTGCACATCTTTGGGACTATGGGGGGAAACCGGAGCACCCGGATGAAACCCACGCAGACACGGGGGAGAACGTGCAGACTCCGCACAGACAGTGACCCGAGCCGGGAATCGAACCTGGGACCCTGGCGCCGTGAGGCAGCAGTGCTGATCACTATGCCATCGGGCTGCCCTAATGCAAGTAGTTGGTGCTTATCCCGACAATCTCTGGAAGGGAGAGGCAGGGAACCTCTACCGATCTGTACTGTCAGTGCGGTTCACATCAGATTGCAGTCAAATGTAGTGATCACAGGGTTATCTGAAAAAGCAATGAGGGGGGGAAAACTTTCCCCTCACAAACCGCTGGCAATCGACATGTTGGACTTCACTAGGCTGAAGGGAACTGGAACTCCCCGTCTGATACCCAGCTTCCACCTTCCCCCCCCCCCCCCCACCTACCCCCTCCGCCACTTTTGTTTTCGTTCACACTTCCCGGTTACATGTCCTCGCACACTGGAGTGACATTTCACACAGAACCGCTGTCGAACTTGACTGCCGCAGAGTTTCGTGAGAAAGTTTACTCTAGCCGGATCCCAGTTCAGAGGGAGGGGGGGTAGGGTGTGGGCAATAACCTGTCAGACTAAGACGAGCCACATCTGTGTGAGTGCGAGCGCTTGAGAGAGAGAAGGAGAGAGAGAGAGACAGAGAGAGAGACAGAGAGGGGCGAATGGGGAGGGAGGTAGGAGGCATGTGGTTATAGCATGACAGAGCCTTACAGCATTGAAGAGGGCCATTCGGCCCATCGGACCTGTACTGGTTCTCCGAAAGAGCTATTCGATTCGCTCCACTCCCTCTTCTTTTCCCCACATCCCTACAAATCTTGTATTTCTCCGATTCTCTTTGAAAGTTATTGAATCTGCCTCCACTGCCCATTCAGGGCAGCACCTTCCAGAACACAATTCAATGTGTAAAAGAATTCCATCTCATGTCCTCTCTAATTCCTCTAACTCGCACCGAGTGCGTGTCCCGTTCACCCCTGTGCTCGCTGACCTATAGGGCGTGATTCTCCGAGCCCCGCGCCGGGCCGGAGAATCGCCGCAACCGCGCCACGGCGCTCCGATGCCGCCGCGCAATTCTCCGAGGTGTGGAGAATGGGCGCCATTTGCGCCGGCGCGTTTGACGCAGCGCCGGCCACGGGCCGCTGGAATCGGCGCCGATTGTCCGGGCCGGATGGGCCGAGCGGCCGCGCCGATACGACAGAGTCCCGCCGGCGCCGTTCGCCCCTGGTCTCTGCCGGCGGGAACTCTGCGCGAAAGGTCGGGGGGGCGGCCTATGGGGCGGGGAAAAGCGCTCCTTCACCGGGGGGGGGCCTCCGATGTGGTCTGGCCCGCAATCGGGGCCCACCAATCGGCGGGCCGGCCTCCCCCCCCCCCCCCCGGGCCTACTTTGTTGCGCGGCCAGTCCCTGAACCCCCCACACCAAGTTGAGTCGGGTCCGGCGCGCTGAAGAAGCCCACCGCGCATGCGCAGAACGGCGCGGCCCAACTGCGCATGCGCGGGTGCAGCGCTGTGCTGGCCCCCTGCGGGAGACAGAATCGGTCGTCCCCATGCCCGTTTCGCGCCGTCGTGAATTTTGGAGATTCGTCCCCATAGTCGCCTCCCGGTTATAAGCAAACCTAGATTTTGAAATTCTCACCCTTGTTTGCCAATCCCTCCAATACTTTACCCTGCCTCTGTCATCTCCTCCAAGCCCGGAACCCTCCATTGTTCCTGCGCTCCTCCATATTCCTGACCTGTTCAGCATCCCTGATTCCAATCCATCGGTGGCCACCCCTTCAGCGGGGCCTGGGCCCTTCCAGCTCTGGGGTTCCCTCCCCAAACCTCTCAGCCCCTCTACAATGCTTAGATGCTCCTTAAAGATGACCAAACTTTCAGTCATCTAACCCAACATCTCTTTAATAAAAGCAAAATACTGTGGATTCTGGAAATCTGAAGTAAAAACATGAAATGCGGAATAAACTCAGCAGGTCCGACAACATCTGCGGAGAGAGAAACAGAATTCACGTTTTGAGTCCATGTGGCTCTTCTTCATAGCTGAGGAGAGGGAGAAATGTGATGGATCTTGTAGTTGGTGGGGGGGGGGGGGGGGGGGAGAGGAGGTGGAGCATAATAATAATAATAATCTTTATTAGTGGAACAAATAGGCTTACATGAACACTGCAATGAAGTTACTGTGAAAATCCCCTTGTCGCCACAATATAGCCCCTGTTCGGGTACACTGAGGGAGAATTCAGAATGCCAATTCACCCAACAAGCATGTCTTTCGGGACTTGTGGGAGGAAACCGGAGCACCCGGAGGAAACCCACGCAGACACGGGGAGAACGTGCAGACTCCACACAGTGACCCAAGCCGGGAATCGATCCCGGGTCCCTTGACACTATGAAGCAACAGGGCTAACCAAATCTCCATCACATTCTACCCCTCTTCAGATCTGTAGAAGAATCACAAGGAGGCAGTGGTGTAGTGGCATCGACACTGGACGAGTAATCCAAAGTCAGAGTCATGCTCCGGGGACCCTGCTTCGAATCCCATCAGGGCAGATGGTGGAATTTGAACTCAATGAAACAAATCTGGAATTAAAAATCTAATGATGGCCATGAAACCATTGTTGATCATCACAGAAACCCATCTGGTTCACTAATGTCCTTACCTGGTCTGGCCTACACGTGACTCCAGACCCACAGCAATGAGGTTGACTCTTAAATGCCCCCTCATGCCCCAGACATCAGCGCCATGGACGACTAAAGAAACAAAAATGGGCCGTTAACTGTTTCTCTCTCCACAGATGCTGCCAGACCTAATATCTCATTACGTGGCCTGCTGTCATATTTTGGTGTAAAATACCTGCCAATTCTCCCCCAACATCTAGTGGTGGACTAAGGCAGACTTTTGTCTGTGTCCATAGGTAGCTATTTCCAGGACAGGTCGCTAGGAGCTTGAGGGGGTCCCACACCACCTCAAGCGTGTCTGTCAGGGGTGTCTCCTGCTCTTACCGCCATTCATTGGCGTCTCGGGAAGGATTTTGCAGGTTGAACCCACCCGGCCTGCTTGGCCGCGTTTATGAACTTTGGCCGTCAAGTCCTGGGGCGGGTCTCCAATCCGGAGCTCACGCCTCAGGCGCTGCCCCCACTGCGCCACGAGGCTTCCGTAAAGTGGGGGCAGCACGGTGGCGCAGTGGGTCAGCCCTGCTGCCTCACGGCCACCGAGGTCCCCAGGTTCGATCCCGGCTCTGGGTCACTGTCCGTGTGGAGTTTGCACATTCTCCCCGTGGGTTTCGCCCCCACAACCCAAAGATGTGCAGGGTAGGTGGATTGGCCACGCTAAATTGCCCCTCAATTGGCAAAAAATGAATTGGGTACTCTAAATTTATTTTAAAGTAGGACTTCCCGTAAAGTGCCTTTGGCGCTTTAAATTTATTGCTTGGATTTTATAAAGGTGCCAGGTAAATCCAGGTGGTTGCTGTTGAGAATTAAGAAAGCAACATGTTGTGGTGGTGGGGGGGGGGGGGGGGGGGGGGGAGAGGCGTGTTGCCCTCATACCTGCCATTAAATGAACTGAGAACATAGTCACCGGAATATTTTCCAATCTACAATGAAAGCTGCTTGAGGAAACTGCGGCCTATAATTAGGCTTCTGTCTGACACAATGTCAGTTTTCACAACTTCCTCCCCAGTAATTTAACACTCGCGTAAGAATGTCTCTCTCCTCCCCCCCCCCCCCCCCTCCTTCCCCTCCTCCTCTACCCACCCCCAAGCCTAGTATTAACTCTTTATTCAGTTTCTGTACAATGACTTCAGAGGAGGCCCTCACCTCTGATCTCTTGTGTGTTCTTCGCTTAATTACTTTGGCTTGTAATCACAGCTCCCTTGTGATGCACAGGAAAACAATCAGGCCTCGGAGATGTGTTTACGTTTAAGCAGGATGCGGTGAGCAGTAATAAGCAGCTTTCAATCATTGCTCGCTTTTATAGAAAAAAGGAGGGGGGGGGGGGTTTACAGAAGCCCCCCTGCCTTAAGAGGCCCAGGTGACGAACCTAATTATCTTCAACAAGGGATTTTGTTCAAACAAGCACACACAGGAATAAGTGAATCTCAATCAACATACCAAACAGAGTCGTTTGAGGGCTGGGAGGGCAACTTCACTTTCTTGCGATTATTAATTTATTTTAAGTTTTGTTTCCCTTGTTTTCTAAATTTCCGCACCACTTTTGCCAGTTTTTTTCCACTCCAATCCTCTCCTGTGCTCTCTCTCTCGCTCTCTCTCTCTAGGATCTCTATCTAAGTTGGGCCTCACAATACCAGGGACCCAGGTTCGATTCCGGTCTTGGGCGTGGAGTTTGCACTTTCTAACCCGTGTCTGCGTAGGTTTCCTCCGGGTGCTCCGGTTTCCCTCCACAACCCAAAGATGTGCAGGTTAGGTGGATTGGCCATGCTAAATTGCCCCTTAGTTGCTAAAGGTGTGCAGATTTAGTTATGTGGATGTGGCGGCAGAGTGGGCCCAGGTAGAGTGCACCTTCAGAGGGTCAGTGCAGACTCGATGGGCAGAATGGCCTCCTTCTGCAGTGTAGGGGTTCTATGATCCTTTAGCCTGGAATGAAGAACCTGTCACATGAGGAATGTCTGTACTCGTTGGGAGTTTAGAAGGATGAGGGGGATCTTATTGAAACTTACAGGATTCTGCGAGGCCTGGATAGAGTGGACGTGGAGAGGATGTTTCCACTTGTAGGAAAAACTAGAACCAGAGGGCACCATCTCAGACTGAATCGATCCTTCAAAACAGAGATGAGGAGGAATTTCTTCAGCCAGAGGGTGGTGAATCTGTGGAACTCTTTGCCGTAGAAGGTTGCAGAGGCCAAATCACTGAGTGTCTTTAAGACAGAGATAGATAGGTTCTTGATTAATAAGGGTATCAGGGGTTATGGGGAGAAGGCAGGAGAATGGGGATGAGAAAAACATCAGCCATGATTGAATGGCGGAGCAGAATCAATGGGCCGAGTGGCCTATTTCTGCTCCTATGTCTTATGGTCTTAACCTGCCCATGCCTGACATCCAACTGAGATATCCTTTTTTTCTAATTTAGAGTACCCAATTCATTTTTTCTTTAATTAAGGGGCAATTTAGCGTGGCCAATCCACCTACCTTGCAGCTCTTTGGGTTGTGGGGGCGAGACCCACGCAGACACGGGGAGAACGTGCAAATTCCACACGGACAGTGACCCAGAGCCGGGATCGAACCTGGGACCTCGGCGCCGTGAGACTGCAGTGCTAACCACTGCGCCACCGTGCTGCCCCATCTGAGATATCCTTGTCCTCCAATTCAGGCCTGGCTCGAACATCCCCAATTTTAATCTGTATTGGGGGCCTTGCTCCCCAAGCTCTAGAATTAAATTAAATCGGGGCTGTTTTAGTTGTGGTCTCAACTTACTGTCCGCACCTTCCACCACCGCCCCCCCCCCCCTCCCCCCCCCCCTCTCCCCCCCCCCCCCCCCCCCCCCCCCCCACCCCCACAATCCTTGACTCCTTTGTCCAGTAAAAATCTGTTCAACTCTGCTGTGAATATATTCCCACGATAGGTGAGCCATGATCTCGCTGACTGGAGGAACAGGCTTGAGGGCTGATTGTCCCTCTCCCGTCCCTATGTTCCAGGGCTTGGGGCCCAGGCCGCTGAAGCGATGGCCGCCATTGACCGGGTGATTAAAATGGGGGAGGCCCCCGAAAGGCCGGGACTTGGAGAGCGCGGAGATCTCGGAGGGCCGTGGGACTGGAGGAGGTTGCTGAGCCTTCGGAGGGATTTGAATAGGCGACGAGGAGTTCGAAATGAGGCACTGCTTGACCGGGAGCCCACCTAGATCAGGAAGCACAGGGGGTGAGAGGGGTGGACGGGACTCGGTGCAGGTTAGCACCCAGCCGGTCGAGTGTTCAGATGACTTCAGGTTCATGGAGGGCAGAATGCGGGAGAGCAGCCAGGAGTGCGTTGGAATCGTCAAGTCGAGAGGTTACAAATGCGTGGAGGAGCTGAGGCGGGGGGGTGGAGTCTGGCGATGTTACGGAGGTGGATACAAAACTGGTGCGGAAATCTCTGAAGCCAAACACTTCTGACTCAGAGATTGCATCTTGCCATGGGCCAGGCTGACAGCGAGTGGCTGAGAGAAGGTGTCATTTCTCATTTCAAAAGTCAAGTTCCATGTTAGTCACAGCTTTTGGGCAGAAGGCAGAAAATTGCGTCGACAACGCAACAGGCCATTGGGCCCACCATGGTGTTTATGCTCCATCTGTGCCTCTCCCACTTCTCTTGATATCAGCATATCCTTCCGTTTCTTAACTCTCATTGCGACTTCCCTCTGCTAGATTCTTGATTAACAAGGGGGCGGCAGGCTATCGGGGGGTGGGCAGGAAGGTGGGTGTGAATTTACAATCACATCAGCCACGGTCGTATTGAATGGGAGAGCAGGATCGATGGGCCGAGTGGCCTCCTTCTGCTCTTAAATTCGCATCTTCCCTTAAATGATTGTACGCCATTGACCCCAACGCCCTGTGGCCGTGTGTTTCACATTCCAACCACTCAGTTAAAAGGCTGAATTACCCATCTGTGATCATTTTGTATTAATGACCCCAGGTTTAGACCCCATCCAAAGGCATCTTCGTTCGCCTACCCTGTCAAACTGCTTCATCATTTTGATGTCTCTGAAACCCCTCATGGAAAGAAAAGCATCCCCCCCCCCCCCCCCCCCCCCACCTCCCCAGGCAATTCACCCTTTCTATAACTTTCCTATTCATGCTATCATAGAATCCCTACAGTGCAGAAGGAGGCCATTCGGCCCATCGAGTCTGCACCGGCCCTCTGAAAGAGCACCCTACCTCGGCCCACTCCCCCACCCTCTCCCCACAGCCCTGCCTATTCTGCACATCTTTGGACACTAAGGGGCAATTTTATCAAGGCCAATCCACCTAGCCTGCACATCTTTGGACTGGGGGAGGAAACCCGGAGCACCCGGAGGAAACCCACGCAGACACGGGGAGAAGGGAGAAAACTCCACACAGACAGTGACCTGAGGCTGAAATCAAACCTGGGTCCCTAGCGCTGTGAGGCAGCAGTACTCTCCTTTACCAGCGCTAATATATCCCTTTGTACTAAAAGGGGGGACAGGATGAGCATGATTCGGAGAAGCAGTTCCTGGGAAGGGTTGGGGGGGGGTGGTTAAAATCTCTAAAGAAAAAACATTATTAATACATTCCTAATTGTCATAACAGTAAAGTACAGTAATATTTATATTTTCTCCAGAGGTCTAGTTGCTCTGTGTGAAGCTTCAATACAGTGATGTACATGGAGTGTTAATCACCCAGACCAAAGGCTTTACAGTTTTTGGATTTTCCACAGTTTATAGACGTTTTCACTGCCTGTTCTGAGTGACTCTGGCTGGAGGATGTGCTGATTCTGTGCCGCATTATTCTGATGTGCAGAGGTTGAGATTGGTGGGCTGTAGAATCCTCATTTACTTGTGAAGCTAAATATTCATTCATATCCATCTCAGTGCTCAGGTGGATAGCAACTAGGTGGCAACCAAACCATTGGGTCACCATGGTTCATGTGAGGAGTTAAAATCTCCCATTTCAGGTACCCTGTGCCTACATTGAACACTCCCAGCACACAGCTAGATTCCCTCTACACTCTCCCCATCAAACACTCCCAGGACAGGTACAGCACGGGGTTAGATACAGAGTAAAGCTCCCTCTACACTGTCCCCATCAAACACTCCCAGGACAGGTACAGCACGGGGTTAGATACAGAGTAAAGCTCCCTCTACACTGTCCCCATCAAACACTCCCAGGACAGACACAGCATGTGGTTAGATACAGAGTAAAGCTCCCTCTAAACTGTCCCCATCAAACACTCCCAGGACAGGTACAGCACGAGGTTAGATATAGAGTAAAGCTCCCTCTACACTGTCCCCATCAAACACTCCCAGGACAGACACAGCATGTGGTTAGATACAGAGTAAAGCTCCCTCTAAACTGTCCCCATCAAACACTCCCAGGACAGGTACAGCACGGGGTTAGATACAGAGTAAAGCTCCCTCTACACTGTCCTCATTAAACACTCCCAGGACAGGTACAGCACGGGGTTAGATACAGAGTAAAGCTCCCTCTACACTGTCCCCATCAAACAGTCCCAGGACTGGTACAGCACGGGGTTAGATACAGAGTAAAGCTCCCTCTACACTGTCCCCATCAAACACTCCCAGGGCAGGTACAGCACGGGGTTAGATACAGAGTAAAGCATAGGTTCAATACAGAGCAAATCCAGGAGACGGGGCCACCACATTGTGCTCAGCAAGGTCCCACAAACACCGAAATTTGTCAGCACCAACAAAATTAAATATGTGGAAATTAATGGATACAGGGTTGGGAACTTGCCCTGTGTCCCATACAACTGTGCGATAAAGGTTCTATATGACAAATGCAGACTTATAGCTTGGAAAACCTTTGTGTAAATGGTTGAGTATGAGTGAAACTCTTCCATTCTGCAAAATCCCTGCCCCAGCATCAATAGCCACATAATTCCGGCTCCTCACTCACAGTAAGAGTTGACAGGAGAGTTTCAATTGAAGTTCCCACTGCTCCCCTCAATTATCCACAAGCCCTGTCGCTCAGCACTCACGCCATGAATTTACAATGGAAGGAGTCGCCGCGGTTAACACTCTTCCGTAACCATGCCAGCAAGGTGTCATGGAAACAATGAAGCCCTCCGAGAGGTCATTAGCACTTTTGCCTGACTGGGTTTTTCCCACGTTTTCCCAACTCGATTTGTCATGGCTGGGGTGGTGGGGGGTGGGGACGAGGGCGATTGAAACTATTTTGTGTTCCTTAATTAAAAGAGAATTCCATTAATCGTTGCCTCCGGGCCAATACCTAGATGCATCGCCTGGTGTGCCGCTCAATGGCCCACACCAGGTTAGGCCCAGGTTTTTGGCTCCTAAATTTTCTTCCTCCATTTCCGTGAGGTCACTGACTTTCAAGTGTTCAAGATGTTAAGGGGCACTGATTGAAATCCTTTCTGCTGGTTGGGCAGCCTTAACATAAGGCTGACTGGAGCCAGGTCCAGAGGAGTGGGAAGATAGAGGAACTCTCTTCCACTACACAGAAATTTTTAATTATAAGTCGGATAATTGGCGATTTTAATTCAGGAAAGGTCTGAAGGGATTTGGAGTTAGATTGCAGATGAGTCATGTGATCTCATTGAATGTTGGGTGAGGGGGGGGGCGGTGAAAATGGCCTATGTGTTCCTATTGGTGGCTCTAGTCTTCTGGGTACTTTATTTTTTTTTAAATTAGAGTACTCAATGATTTTTTCCAATTAAGGGGCAATTTAGCGCGGCCAATCCACCTACCCTGCACATCTTTTGGGTTGTGGGGGCGAGACCCACGCAGACATGGGGAGAATGTGCAAACTCCACACGGACAGTGACCCAGAGCCGGGATTGAACCCGGGACCTCGGCGCCGTGAGGCAGCAGTGCTAACCCACTGCGCCACCATGCTGCCCCGTCTTCTGGATACTTTAGAGGTAGCTGATCTTAGCCAGAGCTTTTTTATTCATTTGTTCTTGGCTGGCAGAGGGTACTTAAGAGTCAATCACATCGTTGGGGGTTTGGAGTCACATGTAGGCCTGACCGGGCAGATTCCCTTCCTTAAAGGGCATTAGTGAACCAGATTGGTTTTTGTTATGACAATGGTTTCATGGTCATCATTAGACTTTTAATTCCAGATTTTTATTGAGTTCAAATTTCACCATCTGCTACGGTGGGATTCGAACCAGGAACTAATCCAGATTACTAGTCCTATTTGTGACAATAAAGATTATTATTATCGGATGCGCATGTTAGCTGGATTGACCATGCTAAATTGCCCCTTAGTGTCCGAAGGTGTGCGGGTTAGGTGGGGTTACGGGGATAGGGTGGGTGAATGGGCCTAGCTATGGTGCTCTATCAGAGGGTCGGCGCAGACCTGATGGGCCAAATGGCCTCCTTCTGCACTGCAGGAATATATTGTGGGTAAAAAGCCACAACACCGGAGCACAATCAAACGGAATGTGACGGAAGCATCTGAGGGGATGTTCGTTCAAACACTTTGACTGGGTAGGGTGGCTGAAATTCTCAGCTGATGTGGTGAAACTTTCACTGGGCAATTCTGGGGCTGAGAAAATAAATTGGGCATTTTTCTGACCACATTAGGGGCAGCACGGTAGCATGGTGGTTAGCATAAATGCTTCACAGCTCCAGGGTCCCAGGTTCGATTCCCGCCTGGGTCACTGTCTGTGCGGAGTCTGCACGTCCTCCCCGTGTTTGCGTGGGTTTCCTCCGGGTGCTCCGGTTTCCTCCCACAGTCCAAAGATGTGCAGGTTAGGTGGATTGGCCATGCTAAATTGCCCGTAGTGTCCTAAAAAGTAAGGTTAAGGGGGGGTTGTTGGGTTACGGGTATAGGGTGGATACGTGGGTTTGAGTAGGGTGATCATTGCTCGGCACAACATCGAGGGCCGAAGGGCCTGTTCTGTGCTGTACTGTTCTATGTTCTATGTTCTATGTCTCGTGCAGTTGGCTAGGTTCCAAGATGAAACACGTCAGAAAGGTGACATCACCTGTCCTGTCCCTGCCCTTTTCCTGGGGGCGGGGTGGGGGGCTCAAACTTCAGGTGATGTTTTCCCCTCCAGATCTTCCGATTAGAAACCCTTTTTTGCAAACAGTCAACTCCTTGTTTGCCTGTAGCTGAGTGTAAAAAATTTGCCGATCCCTGTCAGCCTGCTCAGCTTTTGCTGCCTGCTGTTGATTGAGGAAAGGAAGGCTTAAGACTTCTGCGGAGACCACCTAGGCCGCAACCTGCTCCCAGCTCATCTCCCCACACCCTCGCATTCAGGGGGCCTGGGGCTGGTCTAAATCCTTTGAAAGCTCACAAAAGAAAAGGTTTTTTTTGTTCTTTTTCAGACCTATCAAATTTGTCCCGGGGCTTCAGTACTGGATGTTTGGAAAGAAAATCCGAACCATTTTGTCCTCAAACGTGAAGTCAGCTTTGTACATCTGGATCAGCATGCGAAAGATTTTGCAGTTACACCACCACCTTCCACAGCCTCAAGGCTCCCAAAGTGCTGTACGTCCAATTAGGTACTTTTTTGAAGTGTAGTCACTGCTGTAATGCGGGGAAACACGGCAGGCCGATTTGCCCACAGCAAGATCCAACGAACAGCAATGCAATTATGACGAAACAATCCATTTTTGTTTTCTCCCCCCCCATTCTTTCACGGGATGTGGGCGTCGCTGGCTGGGCCAGCCTTTGTTGCCCATCCGTAGAAACATCGAAGATAGGAGCAGGGGTAGGCCATTTGGCCCATCGAGCCAGCTCCGCCATTCAATATAACCATGGCTGATCCTGTATCACAAAGCCATACTCCCCGTGCTCCCCCCCCCCCCCATCTCCTTGACCCCTCTAGCAATCTATCCCCTTCCTTCTAACATTTATGAGCATTATCATAGAATTTACAGTGCAGAAGGAGGCCATTCAGCCCATCGAGTCTGCACCGGCTCTTGGAAAGATCACCCTACCCAAGGTCAACACCTCCACCCTATTCCCATAACCCAGTAACCCCACCCAACACTAAGGGCAATTTTGGATACTAAGGGCAATTTAGCATGGCCAACCCACCTAACCCGCACACCTTTGGACTGTGGGAGGAAACCGGAGCACCCGGAGGACTCCCACGCACACACGGGAGGATGTGCAGACTCCGCACAGACAGTGACCCAAGCCGGAATTGAACCTGGGACCCTGGAACTGTGAAGCAATTGTGCTATCCACAATGCTACCTTGCTGCCCATTATATATAGATATATATATATATTAGAATACAAGAACAGGGATGTACTGTTGGGGCTGTATAAAGCTCTGGTCAGACCCCATTTGGAGTATTGTGAGCAGTTTTGGGCCCTGTATCCAAAGAAGGCCTTGGAATGGGTCCAGAGGAGGATCACACGAGTGATCCCTGGAATGAAGGAATTGGCATTTGAGGAGCGGTTGAGGACTCTGGGTCTGTCCTCGTTGGAGTTTAGAAGGATGAGTGGGGATCTCATTGAAACTTACAGGATACTGAGAGGCCTGGATAGAGTGGACGTGGAGATTATGTTTCCACTAGTAGGGGAGATTAGAACCCGAGGGCACAGCCTCAGCCAGAGGGTGGTGAATCTGTGGAACTCTTTACCGCAGGAGGCTGTGGAGGCCAAATCACTGAGTGTCTTTAAGACAGAAATAGATAGGTTCTTGATTAATAAGGGGATATGGGGTTATGGGGAGAAGGCTAGAAAATGGGGATGAGAAACATATCAGCCTTGATTGAATGCAGAGCTGGCTCGATGGGCCGAATGGCCTAATTCTGCTCCTATGTCTTTTGATCTTATAGTCAGTGATTTTTAAAAAAATTCAGAGTACCCAATTATGTTTTCCAATTAAGGGGCAATTTAGCGTGGCCAATCCACCTACCCTGCACATCTTTGGGTTGTGGGGGCAAAACCCACGCAGACACGGGGAGAATGTGCAAACTCCACACGGACAGTGATCCAGGGCCGGGATTCGAACCCAGGTCCTCAGCGCAGTAGGCAGCAATGCTAACCACTGTGCCACCGTGCTGCCCTATATTCAGTGATTTGGCCTCCACTGCCTTCTGTGGTGGAGAATTCCACAGGGTCACATCCCTAACTGCCCTTGAACGGAGTAGCTCGTTCGGCCATTGCACAGGGGCAGTTTGGACTAAACCATAAAATTACTGTGGGTCTGGAGTCACGTGTAGGCCAGACCAGGTAAGGATGGCAGATTTCCTTCCCTGAAGGACATTCGTGAACCAGATGGGGTTTTTTAAAACTACAATAAATGGTAGCTTTGTGGCACCATTACTGAGATTAATTTTCAAATCCAGATTTTTTGTGAATCGGTTCAATTTATTACTTAGCTGAATTCGATGCCCTGCTGGGTTTTGAACACATAGCCCCAGGGCGTTAGCTGGGCCTCTGTTTAGTGGCGTTACCACAACACCACCATCACCCAATGTTGGTTATGGGATAAACATTCCCCCACAAAGAATTCCCTGCTCTTCTGGTGCGGTGCGATCTTTTATACCCACCCACGAGGTCAGACTGTGCCTCTGTTTCAGTGTCTCAATCAAGAGGTGGCACGGTGGTTAACACTGGAGTTTTTAAAAACTGTCTCATTCCCTAGTAGCCCGGCGGAGGATCTTGCTACAGTGGAATTTTTGGGGTTGGGGTGGAGCCGGGAGTGCAGGAGGCGAAAGAGGCCGATGTTCTAGCCTTTGCGTCCCTAGTAGCCCGGCGGAGGATCTTGCTGCAGTGGAAAGATGCAAGACCCCCGAAGCGTGGAGACCTGGATCAACGACATGGCGGGATTTATCAAGCTGGGGAAGGTCAAATTTTCCCTGAGAGGATCGGTACAAGGGTTCTTTAGGCGGTGGCAACCTTTCCTCGACTTTCTGGCTCAGCGATAGGGTACTGGGTCAGCAGCAGCAGCAACCCGGGGGGGGGGGGGGGGGGGAGGGGAAGGGGGGGGGGGGGGGGGGGGGACATTGACTATGTTTGCTTATTTAATTTTAATTTAATTTATTTTTAAGTTCTCTTGTTGTTTACTGGGTTTGGGGTGGGTGGGGGGTGGGGGTGAGATACATGTGTTGATACGGTTTTGGGGGTGTTACAGTTATCATGGTGTTTTATTGTTGCTTTTCATTGTTTGTTGTTATATTTTCTGTAAAAAATTTCAATAAAAATTATTTTAAAAAAACCAAAACTGTCTCATTCAAAAGGTTGGCACCTCCAACAGTGAGTGTTGGCCTAGACTTTGTGCGCTAGCCCCTGGAAAGGGATTTGAACCTACAACCTTTTGATTCAGACTCAGAGACAAAATATTTTTTAAAAATATTTTTATTCAAATCAGGATATATACGTAACAACAAACATACAACCTCCTCTTACTCGCTGGCAACAAGCAGATCTGTAAATAGAGACAAGAATAACTTCCATCTTGTCCAGAATACCCCCCTCTGAGCTCCAATCGGCAAACTTTAAAAAAAATTTAGAGTACCTAATTATTATTTTTTCCAATTAAGGGGGCAATTTAGCGTGGCCAATCCACCTACCCTGCACATCTTTGGGTTGTGGGGGTGAAACCCACACAGACACGGGGAGAATGTGCAAACTCCACACGGACAGTGACCCGGGGCCGGGATTGAACCGGGCCCTCAGCGCCGTGAGGCAGCAGTGCTAACCACTGCACCACCGTGATGCCCTCACGAAGGTCAAACTTAATTTTCTCAAATTTAAGGCATTCAGCAACTTCCCCCAACTATACCAATACTTTTGCTGGATCTTCTGACTTCCATTCTAATAAAATTCATCTCTGGGCGATCCATGGGGCAAAAGTCACCACATCGGCTCCTCCCCCTCCTATTATTCCTGGTACTTCCGACACTCCCAAAATTGCCTCAAGAGGTTCCAGTAATATTTCCACCTCCACAATTTTTGTTCATGTTTTTTTTAATTGTTCCAATTAAGGAGCAATTTAGCGTGGCCAATCCACCTACCCTGCACATCTTTGGGTTGTGGGGGCGAAACCCACACAAACATGGGGAGAATGTGCAAACTCTACATGGACAGTGACAGGATCGAACCTGGGACATCGGCTCAGGGCGACAGCAGTGCTAACCACTGCGCCATCACGCCGCCCGTTTTGTTAATGTTTTAAATACCAAGATACAAAACCCCACTAATCGTTGACATGACCAGATCACGTGGACATGGTCAGCTAGTCCTCCTTTGCTCCTCTCACATTTATCTTCTACCTCTGTGAAGAATTTACTCATTCTTTCCTGTGTTGTGTATTACCTCGAATTGTAACAAGCTCATCCTGACACCAAAGCCAATTGTTTATTTTTTGCGTTTTTTTTAAACTTAGAGTACCCAATTCATTTTTCCAATTAAGGGGCAATTTAGCGTGGCCAATCCACCTACCCTGCACATTTTTGGGTTGTGGGGGCGAAACCCACACAGACACGGGGCGAATGTGCAAACTCCACACGGACAGTGACCCAGAGTCGGGATCGAACCTGGGACCTCGGTGCCGTGAGGCAGCAGTGCTAACCCACTGCGCCACCGTGCTGCCTTCCAAAGCCAATTGTTGAGCTCCCAACTGAGATAGTAGGAACATACAACACAGAAGGAGACCATGAGCCTTGTGCCAGACCCTGAAAAGAGTTATTCAACTCGACCCACGCCTCCTGTATTTTTCCCCCATAGGCCTACGAGTTTTCCGTTCTCAAGTCTTCATCCAAGTCTATGTTGAAAGTTACTATTGAATCTGGTTCCACCACCCTGTTCAGCAGCGCCCTCTAGCCCTCTCTCTCTTCATGGCAACCAGGGACTTCCATTTGATTCACGTTGGTCCCTGGTTATGCTTGGCAAGGTACTGCAATGGTACGTTGCTGCCTTCTGCTGTATGGCTGACCCGGAAGATTCTCCTGCTCTGGCGACCTGCCTGTCAGGTGTGTTAGGAGAAGGATTTACAGTCTCATCAACAACCTGGTCATCGACATATACAAGTGGCTGGGGGAGCAGGGAGGCGAGCGGGCGGTGAAGATCAGGGAGAAATGGGAAGCGGAGTTGGGAGGGGAGATTAACTGGGGTGTATGGAGTGAGGCACTGCGTAGGGTAAACGGGACCTCCTCTTGTGCAAGGATGAGCCTGATACAGTTTAAGGTGGTACACAGGGTGCATATGACTCGGGCGAGAATGAGTGGGTTCTTTCAGGGGGGTAGCAGATGAGTGTGAGAGGTAGTGGGCGGGGGCCAGCGAATCACGCGCACATGTTTTGGGGTTGTGAAAAATTGGGAAGATTCTGGGCGGGAGTGTTCGCAGTCTTAGCCAGGATAGTGGAGGAGGGAGTGGACCCGGACACTTTGGTGGCGATATTTGGGGTTTCAGAGAAGCCGGAGCTCATGGAGAGGAGGAAGGCCGATGTCTTGGCCATCGCCTCTCTGATTGCACGGCGACGGCTGGAGTGGCGGTCGGTATCGCCACCGGGGGTAGCGGCTTGGGTTGGGTGACCTGTACGACTTCCTGCGGTTAGAGAAGATAAAGTATGAGTTAAGGGGCTCAGCAGGGGAGTTTGGGGAAAAGGTGAAGAATGTTCGTGACCGTGTTTGAGGGGCTGTTCGTCGCGGGGGGAGGGTTTGTGAAAAAGGGGGAAAAATCTGTCTAGTTGATTGTTGGGAAGTATGTTTCCCGGGGTGTTTAGTCGCTGTGACCTGTTTTGATACGTGTTTGTAATAAAATATATATTTTTTAAAAACCAACCTGGTCATCAAGTGCTGGAGTGGGACTTGTGCCTGGAGATTCTGACTCAGAGGCAAGCAGGCTACCAACTGCACCAGAAGATCTCCCACACCCCGGTTCATAACAGCAGATAAATTTATCCTTGGGTTGCTTCTGCTTTTTTTTCTCAAACCATTTGGGACATTGTGCACAGTTCTGGGCGCCACATTACAGGGAAGACATGTGGCTCTGCTGTAACTATGGCAATCAGTGAATTTGCCCTTCTTTCTATGTTATCTGTATTCTAATGCTCAGAGTCGCCAGGTATCAATGATACCACCACAAGGTTCAACCGGATATCGATTAAGGAGCCAAACACCAGTTAGTCCGTTCAAGGTCACGGGTATTTTATTTAAACACAATTAGTCGTGCAACATAAACACGACTAGTTAACTACACCTATCGACTAAGACAACCTGTACTTAACTTCAGGCACCCGGCTTAGGTCAGAGGAACAGGGGCCGTTGTTCAGTTCTGGATCTATCGAGTCTGGAGAAGTAACTGCTGCTCAGCTGGGCTCATCCGTCTGGCAGCGAGCGATGAACTTGGACTTGCTTCTGGTGGTGCTGCGATTGGAGATGGTCGTGGCCGGGGCGCCAGGTCCAAGAGAGGACGAACACATGGCGAACTCTCTTCTTATGCTTGGGGGTTTTCGCGCTCTTTTGGGCGGTCCTTCAGTTTGGACCCCACTGATTGGGTGATCCCTGTTCACTATGTTCGATTTTGAACCAATAAGTGGGCGGGTGCCTGGATGGCTGGGCGTGTCCCAAGCGGTCACTGACCCCGTTGCTTACGCTTCCCTAGTACAGGGAGTGGCGCCGAAATGTCTGGGACTGTCCCGGTCGCCCGAGGACCAGTCCTTTGTTTTGGTGAAGATGGGCCATCAAATGCTACTCGGCCCATCAAAATGCTAATTGGTCGGAGTTTCGACACCGTCTGGACTCCTGGCTTGCAGATATACATTTCAGGCTCTGAGCCTGCCTGAATCTTGCTTTGTCCATTTTACCCACTAGGCTTTGCGAGTTTCCCTGTTCCTGATTGTAAGTGGCCATCCCAGATGGCTATAGTTCCAGGGATGAGAAATTTCAGCGATGAGGATAGATCGGAGAGGTTGGGACTGTTCTCCTCGGAGCGAAAAGGCCGAGATGTTGAAAATCAGGAGGGGGCCGGACAGAGTAGACGGGGAGAAACTGATCCCGCTCGTCACAGGATGGAGAACGAGAGGGGCAGAGATTTAAAGTGATTTGCAAAAGAAGCAAATGCGATGTGAGGAAAAACCTCTTCACCCAGCGAGTGGTTGGGGTCTGGAATGTGCAGCCTGGAGGTGTGAGGGAGGCAGGTTCAATCGAGGCTTTCCTAATGGGAGTTGGATGATTATTTGAATAGAAACAACGTGCAGGGGAAAAGGTAGGGGAACGGCACTATGTCACCATGCTCGTTTGGAGGGCCGGTGCGGACACGATGGGCCGAATGGCCTCCTTCTACACCGTGACAATTCTGCGATTCTTAAATCTGTGTCCTTCCCGCACTGGGAAAAGCTCCTCCCGAATTACTGTCGCAAAACCTTGGAACACGGTGTCAAACTTCCTTTCAGCCATGTCTGTTCAGCACGGTAGCATTGTGGATATCACAATTGCTTCACAGCTCCAGGGACCCAGGTTCCATTCCGGCTTGGGTCACTGTCTGTGCGGAGTCTGCACATCCTCCCTGTGTCTGCGTGGGTTTCCTCCGGATGCTCCGGTTTCCTCCCACAGTCCAAAGATGTGCAGGTTAGGTGGATTGGCCGTGATAAATTGCCCCTTAGTGTTGGGTGGGGTTACTGGGTTATGGGGATAGGGTGGAGGTGTTGACCTTGGGTAGGGTGCTCTTTCCAGGAGCCGGTGCAGACTCGATGGGCCGAATGGCCTCCTTCTGCACTGTAAATTCTATGATTAAAAGTTCCTCATTCCTGACACCATTCCAGCAAATCCTCTCTCCAAGGCCCTGCCATCCTTCCCGGACTGCGCTGCACAGATTAACCTGCCCTGTATGTGCCAGCGTAGGAACTGTGGGACATTGTAACGGTGTTAGATGGTGCTATATAAATGCAGATTGTTGTGTTTGTTCTAGTTTGTGACTCAGCACCACACCATGAACGGGGATCGCCCCCCCCCCCCCCCCCCCCAACTCCCCCACAACCACTTCCGGAACGTTCCGGATTATTCACGGAATGGGAATGAATTGTGAAAGAAAAACAACAAAAATACCCAGACAGAAAATAACCAACTTGAAAATACAATCTGAGCGATGTTCTTAAAACAGTAATTTAGCCAGGAAGAACAATTTGTTTACAAACCAGCCCACCTGGAATGCATCTGTGTTGCTGCCGACCTGTTAGGTTTCCTAGGTGTGCTTGTGTGTGTGTGTGTGTGTGTATGGGGACAAGATTGGCAAAGTATGGCTGCTCAGGTACCACCTCTCGTACCTCGTTCACGCAATGTGAGCATTTATTACCCACCTCCCGTTACCCAGAGTTGGCACTGGTCAGCCTTGAACCCCTGTCGCCCATTGCCGTAGGGAATTCTGGGATGATCCCATCGACAGTGAAGGAATGGTGGCGGACGGCGAAGTCAGGATGTCGCCTGACGTGAAGAGAAATCTGGGCGTGATGGTACTGGATTCCCATTCACCCTTGACCCTCTCCTTGGTCGTACAGAGTCCCCATCATTCCTCTGCCCG
Organism: Scyliorhinus canicula; assembly: GCF_902713615.1. Taxonomy (NCBI): domain Eukaryota; kingdom Metazoa; phylum Chordata; class Chondrichthyes; order Carcharhiniformes; family Scyliorhinidae; genus Scyliorhinus; species Scyliorhinus canicula. Next base: position 14,945,901 of record NC_052172.1, read on the forward strand.
ATGATCAGTTTTCAAATCCCTTCAAGGTCTTTCTCCTCTCTATCTCTGGAACCTCCTTCAGCCCTACAACTCTCGCTCCATTCCTCCCACTCAGGCGTCTTCTCCACCATCCAATTCCAATTCCATTGGCGGCCGGGCCTTCCGCAGTCCAGGCTCCCAAGTCCTGGAATTCCCTCCCGAGACCTCTCCAGCTCGCTTGTCCCATTTTAAGACCACGGAGCCTGAAGAAATCAGAGGAGTGAGTATAGGCCATATGACCACTGATCTGGGGTCGCCCGGGGTCACTGGTCTCATCGTCACCTTCCGGACTGTTCCACAAAATCCTAGGGGGTGATCTACCCCAATGGCACAATCTACCCCATAGCCCAATTAGCCGTGTGTTTCCCAGCATCCAGAACGCTGAGAAAGGCCTCGCTACGGGCAGCACGGTGGCGCAGTGGGTTAGCACTGCTGCCTCACCGCGCCGAGGTCCCAGGTTCGATCCCGGCTCCGGGTCACTGTCCGTGTGGAGTTTGCACATTCTCCCCGTGTCTGCGTGGGGTTTGCACCCACAACCCAAAAGATGTGCAGGGTAGGTGGATTGGCCAGGCTAAATTGCCCCTTAATTGGAAAAAATGAATTGGGTACTCTAAATTTATAAAAGAAGATGCCTCGCTATCTAACGCCATCCGGGTAGATTGGGGGTCACAGGCCATGGCCGCGCTTAGTCCCATTTTCTGCTCTGCCGGATCTCCTCGTACAGGGAGAGATTGCGATGCCCAACCCCCCCCCCCCCCTCCCCCCCCCCCCCCCCCCCCCCCCCCCCCCATGCCCAACTCACATATAAGGGAACCCCCAGGCCCCTCCCCTCACCTCTTCCCCACACCCGTGCAGGGCACCCCCAGCCTGAACCCCACCGTGAAAAGAATGCCAGCTCGGCAGTGTTAGCCTGGCAGTGCCCAGGCGGCACAGTAGTGCCAGGGTGCCACCCTGCCCAGAGGGCACCTCCGACCCCCTGCGAGACCTCCACGAGTGCCGTTCCGTCTGATCCCCATTTGTGGCGACCAGCACTGAACGGCACTCGCCCGGGGTCTCCGAGGCGAGGGGGCTAGATCCCACGCCTTGGGGAGATCTCAGGAGCACGAGTCTCACTCTAATATGCAGATTTGCCAATTCTTATACTCAATGCCCCGGCCAATGAAGGCAAGCATGCTGTATGCCTTCTTGACTACCTTCTCCACCTGTGTTGCCCCTTTCAGTGACCTGTGGACCTGTACACCTAGATCTCTCTGACTGTCAGTACTCTTGAGGGTTCTACCATTCACTGTATATTCCCTACCTGCATTAGACCTTCCAAAATGCATTACCTCACATTTGCCATCTCTCCACCCAAGTCTCCAAACGATCTAAATGAAATGAAATGAAAATCGCTTATTGTCACGAGTAGGCTTCAATGAAGTTACTGTGAAAAGCCCCTAGTCGTCACATTCCGGCACCTGTCCGGGGAGGCTGGTACGGGAATCAAACCGTGCTGCTGGCCTGCTTGGTCTGCTGTAAAAGCCAACGATTTAGCCGAGTGAGCTAAACCAGCCCCTACCCTGCTGTATGCTCTGACAGTCCTCATCGCTATCCGCAATTCCACCAACCTTTGTGTCCTCTGTAGGTTAGGTGGATTGGAAAGGCTAAATTACCCCTTAATTGGGGTAAATTTATTAAAAAACAAGGAGCAACCCTTCCTTGTCCTCAAATGGCCGACCTTAGAATCCATCTCTTTGACCAAGCTGTTGATTAGTTGTCTCCTTCCTTGGCTTAGCGTCAACCTTGTGTCTGAGAATGCCCCTTTGAAGCATTTTGAGATCGTTAATTACATGATAGGTGTTATATAAATGTAAGTTATTGTTTTGGGGTCTGTGGTGATATGCATCCCTGTAAATACACAAGGGGTTAATGTAAATTCACTACACCTAAGTAACCACTAGAGGGAGCACCAGAGACGTCATGACATGCAGATATACAGCTAATGAACACATAGAATAGGACACGACCAATGGGCAGTCAAGACACCCAGAGGTGACACTACCACAAGGGGGCATTACACAACCCATATATAAGGACAGGGCACACATGCTCTGTCTCTTTCCACAGGCGACACTTAGAGAATAGGACAGGGGCAGATCAGAAGCATCACACCCACCACGTGGCTTAGAGCAGACTGGTTAGTTAGACTGAGTTACTGTAGCAAGATTAGCAGGAGAGTTGAACTCATAGAGGACTGTGCTAATGGTTCAATAAATCACATTGAACTTACTCCAAAGTCTGGAGTATCTTTTGGTCAAAGCTGCATCGAGTTGCAGCCTGTGTTATTCCAGAGTACATAACACAACGTGTACCTAGGAGGTACGGCAGACCTAACACCTTTAGAATTACACTTGAGCAAGAGTCTGTACATTCAGGAGAGGAAACCAGCACAAAATTCAGTCGATATCACTCAAGGAACTCAACACTAACCAGGGCAAAGCATCCTGCCTGATTGGCACTCCATCCACCACATTCACTTCCTCCACCACCGACGCACAGCGACAGCCGTGTGTACCATCTACACGATGCACTGCAGCAACTCACCAAGGTTCCTTCCAAACCCGTGACCTCTACCATCCAGAAGGACAAGGACAGCAGGCACTTGGCAACACCGTCCCTGCACATTCCCCTGCTAGCCACCCACTATATATCATAGAATCATAGAATTTACAGTGTAGAAGGAGGCCATTCGGCCCATCGAGTCTGCACTGGCCCTCTGAATGAGCACTCTACCGAAGTCCTATCCCCGTAACCTAGTAACCCTATCTAACTTTTTTTGTTGGACACTGAGGGCAATTTAGCATGGCAATCTCTCTCCCTAACAGCACTGTGGGTGTGCCTACACCACATGGACTGCAGCGGGTCAAGAAGGCAGCTCACCAATACGTTATTAAAATAAATTTAAAGTATCCAATTCGTTTTTTCAATTAAGGGGGAAATTAAGCGTGGCCAATCCACCTACCCTGCACATCTTTGGGCTGTGGGGGGGGGGGGGGGGTGAGACCCACACAAACACGGGGAGAATGTGCAAACTCCACACGGACAGTGACTTGGGGCCGGGATCGAACCCGGGTCCTCGTGAGGCAGCAGTGCTAACTTATGCGCCACCGTGCATCCCCTCACCAACACCTTCTCAAGGCCCACGTCCCACGAAAGAATTTTAAAAGTCTACACCTAACCTTAGGTTTAATTTGTGAACGCCCATGAATGTCGGCGTGGTCCCCGTGACCTTGGTAATCTGGTCTGTAGACTCCAAGGTCAATCCACTGTGGACCTGGACCACACAGTGTGAAGTGACAAATCAAAGTTTTACAAGCTACCTGTCTAGTAAGTTTATTGTCTTTCAAGTGAATCAGTTCCTCAGTATTGCTGGGATGTAATTAGAGTGTGGTATGGCTCAGTGTGGAGAGGGGAGGGGTATTACCTCAGTGTCTTCTGTTAACAATCCCCAGCCCTGTCTTGAGGTTTGTCATTGTCTGCGATGTGTGCAGGATGCCTACTCAAGTTGCTCGGCAGAGTCAATGCTCAGCTTGCCTGAGGGGCTGTTGGATCCAGACCAGCTCCAGCAAGTTAAGGCAGCGTGGCCCCCTCAAGACTTTGATCTCGCCCTTACCTCTTGCACAACTGGGGACTGGCATCAAAGAGGCCCTGGACCAGAGAGGAGGAAGTTAGAGGCAATCTTTTACCTGTTAATGTTGTGATCGGAAATTCTCCTCAACTCCCATTGTTTTAATCGTTTACGAAGCAGAACCTGCCCATTCACACTCCGCCCCCCCCCCCCCCCCCCCCCCCCACCCCTTAGACAGTCTCCCAAGTGCCTTGCAACTAGAATTTGGATTTATACAACTTCAACAAGATAAAACATCTCAAGGTGCTTCAATGAGCACTATCAAAGTTCGACACGTAAGGAGGTATTAAGAAAGCTGGCCGTAGCTCTGAGGCTGAAGTTAAGAGTGGGTTAAAGGCGGGTTAGAACATAGAACAGGACAGCACAGAACAGGCCCTTCGGCCCTCGATGTTGTGCCGAGCATTGTCCGAAACCAAGATCAAGCTATCCCACTCCCTGTCATTCTGGTGTGCTCCATGTGCCTATCCAATAACCGCTTGAAAGTTCCTAAAGTGTCCGACTCCACTATCACAGCAGGCACTCCATTCCACACCCTGACCACTCTCTGAGTAAAGAACCCACCTCGGACATCCCTCCTATATCTCCCACCCTGAATCTTATAGTTATGCCCCCTTGTAACAGCTACATCCACCCGAGGAAATAGTCTCTGAACATCCACTCTATCTGTCCCCCTCATCATCTTATAAACCTCTATTAAGTCGCCTCTCATCCTCCTTCGCTACAATGTGAAAAGCCCTAGCTCCCTCAGCCTTTCCTCATAAGACCCACCCTCCAATCCAGGCAGCATCCTGGTAAATCTCCTTTGCATCCTTTCCAATGCTTCCACATCCTTCCTATAGTGAGGTGACCAGAACTGCACACAATACTCCAAATGTGGTCTCACCAGGGTCCTGTACAGTTGCAGCATAACCCCGCGGCTCTTAAACTCAGGGTTGGGGAGGTTTCGTGAGAATTCCAGAGCTTACCTCTTGCATTTCGTACAGTCAACAGCAACTTATGAAGCAAGAATGAGGAGAAATACTGCGGATGCTGGGATATGAAGCAAGAACAGGGGACGGCGGAAACATTTCAAAACAGGTCCGGCAGCATCTGGTAAGGAGAGAAAACGTTTAGAGTCCCTTTGGCTCTTCATCAGAACTGGAGAGGGAGGATGTCTTCGATTTCAAAGTGTGGCTATGAGAGATTGTGACAAAAAGTAGCAAATTTAAGACTAAAAGATGGCCTGGTGTGGGAGGGAGAGAGGGTTTAAGGTAGAGAAGAAAGGCCACAATCTAACATTGCCAAACTCAATGTTGAGTCCCTGAGGGCTACAATGTGCCCAATGCTTCAGTGGGGCCAAGGACAGACATGTGGGCACCAGAAGAAGATACGGAGTGAAAATGGCAAGCGGCAGGAAGATCGGAGGTCACGCTTGCGGACGGAACGAAGGTGTTCCGCAAAGCCGTCACCCAGTCTGTGTTTAGTCTCCCCAATGTAGAGGAGACCGCAATGGGAAGCAGCGAATAAATCATCTTCATTACAATAAAAAGGTTCTCTCACAGGAGTGCTGTAAAGCAAGAGTTAAAACCGACCCTTTTTTTTTTCTTTATTTTTAAAAAAATTTAGAGTAACCAATTATTTTTTTTCCGATTAAGGGGCAATTTAGCATGGCCAATCCACCTCGCCTGCACATCTTTTTGGGTTGTGGGGGTGAGGCCCACACAGACACGGGGAGAATGTGCAAACGTCACACGGACAGTGACCCGGAGCCGGGTTTGAACCCGGGTCCTCGGCGCCGTGAGGCAGCAGTGCTAACCCACTGCGCCACCGTGCTGCCCTAAAACCAACCCACATTATGATACATCAGGGCAGATGGCAAAAGGCTTGGCCAAAGAGGCAGGTTTTCCAGAGCACCTTGAAGGGCGGTATGGTGGCACAGTGGTTAGCACTTCTGCCTCACAGCTCCAGGGACCCGGGTTCAATTCCTGCCTTGGGCGACTGGCTGTGTGGAGTTTGCACCTTCTCTCCCGTGTCTGTGTGGGTTTCATCCCGGGCGCAAAGATGGGCAGGCTAGCTGGATTGACCATGATAAATTGACCCTTAGTGTCCAAAAGGTTAGGTGGGGTTACTGGGTTACAGGGCTAGGGTGAAGGCCTAGGCTTCACTAGGGTGTTTTAACAAAGGTTGATGGGTCAAATGGCCTCCTTCTGCACTGTAGGGATTCCATGATTCTATGAGAGAGAGTCGGAGCGGCGTCGGGAGGGAATTCCAGAGCACAGGGCCCAGGCAGCCGAAGGACGACGGCCAATGGCGCAGCGATTAAAATCAGGGGATGCTGAAGAGGCCAGAATTAGGGGAGGCACTGAGATGACCTCGGAGGGCCGTGGGACTGGAGGAGATTACAGAGATCGGGGAGGAGGGAGGCCAACGGAGGGGTTTGGAAACGAAGATGCGAATTTTAAAATGGCGACGTTGCTTGACCGGGGGCCATTTTAATTCAGCAAGCACAGGGGGCAATGGGTGAGTGGGACTTGGCGCGGGGCTAGAGCAGGGCCAGCAGAGGTTTGGGTGACCCCAAGTTCACAGAGGGTGGAATGTGGGAGACCAGAGTGATCAAGTCTGGAGGTATTGAAGGCTTGCACGAAGATTTGAACAGCTGAAGCTGTTGGGCAATGTTTTTTTAAATATAAATTTAGAGTACCCAATTCATTTTTTCCAATTAAGGGGCAATTTAGCCTGGCCAATCCACCTACTCTGCACATTTTTGGGTTGTGGGGGCGAAACCCACGCAGACACGGGGAGAATGTGCAAACTCCACACGGACAGTGACCCAGAGCCGGGATCGAACCTGGGACCTCGGCGCCGTGAGGCCACAGGGCTAACCCACTGCGCCACAGTGCTGCCCGAAATTGGGCAATGTTACGGAGGTGGAATTAGGTGGTTTTAACAATGCTGCAGAGACGACACTCCACAAAGCACCTCAATAGCCGGGAAGTGCTTTGGAACATGCTGAGGTTGTGAAAGGCGCTACGCAAATGCAAGTTCTTTCTTGTCCAGCGAGATCAATCTCTTTGCACTGCTCGGAATAGGATTGAAATTGTCTGTGATGCACACCAGGGTTAGATATTCAGCTCAGCATTAGTTCTGCAGACTCACGCATACTTTGGGTGGGGTACTGTACCCCAGCAGGCATCAGAACTTTCAGGACATGGAGCGAAAATTGAAAAGATTACAAATTATACGAGGAGGGAGTTATTAAAGCTTTTTAGAGATTAGGCATTCAGTGACACCTTCAGGTCAGCAAGGGCATTTCAAGGGATCATGGGGGAGTGGAGGGGGAGGTGTTAGGAGTCTGCTTGCAGTCATCGTCTGCCCTCTGTTGGTCTGACTGATACAGGCAAAGGCAGATGATGCCAACAGGCACATCAGCTACTTGCATTTGGCATCTTTAACACAATCAAATGGCGCAAGTTGCCATAGAGGAGCACCATAAACCAAGCTTTCACATCCAGTCACATGAGGTGATAAAGGGGCAAATGGGCAGACGTTTGGCCAAGGAGGTGAGTTTTAGGCAACATTTTAAAAGGAAGGAGGTGAAGAGGAGGAAAAGCGGCAGTAGGGGGGGGGGGGGGGGGGGGAGGAAACGAGGGATGTTCAAGAGGCCAGAATTATCGGAGCACAGCGGTCTCGAGGATTGTTGGGGCTGGAAGAGATTACAGAGATGGGGGGGGCCGTGATGGGTAGGATTTCAAAAATAGGATGAACATTTTAAAATCAGGACGATTCACCAGCCTCTGGCTGAAGAAATTCCTCCTCATCTCTGTTTTAAAGGATCGGCCCTTCAGTCTGAGGTATTATCACAAGTAGGCTTCAAATTAAGTTAATGTGAAAAGCCCCTAGTCGCCACATTCCGGCGCCTGATCGGGGAGGCCGGTACGGGAATTGAACCGACGCTGCTGGCATTGTCCTGCATTACAAGCCAGCGGTTTAGCCCACTGTGCTAAACCAGCTGGTTTCCTCCGAGTGCTCCGGATGGAAACATTGTCTCCACGTCCACTCTATCCAGGCCTCGCAGTATCCTGTAAGTTTCAATAAGATCGGAGTATCGCCGCTCAACCTCTGGTGTGGAGTCAACTAGCTGTTGCCTGGCCGCCCTCTCTTCCCTTCGTGCTTTAAAAGCGATAATTTTTCCCCTGAACACAGCCTTCGGCACCTCCCAGTACGTAGAGGGCGAGACCTCCCCATTCTGGTTATGAGTAATATAAGTCTATGGCCTTTTGATATTTTCTCGCAAAAAGCCTTATCAGCCATTAGGGCTGTGCCCAACCTCCATGGGGGGGGGGCATTGGACACAGCCCATCTCTAACCTCACATCCATATAGTGGGGAGCGTGTTCGGAGATTACTATCGCGGAGTACTCCGCCATCACCAGCTCTGGAAGCACCGATTTTCCCACGTCAAAGACGTGACAATAGATGTTATGTACTTGGGAGAAGGAGAACTCCTTCTCCCCTGGGTGTGTGAACCGCCCCCATCTGCTCCATAAAGACCGAGTCCTTTCGCCATGTTGGGAGGCCTTTCGTGTTTTGGGGTTCGATCTGTCTGTCCGCGGGTCCTGTACGCAGTTAAAAGTTTCCCCCCCGTGATCAGTTGGTGCGTATCTATGTGGGGGATTTCTGCCATAGTCTTCTTTACAAACTCCGTGATATTCCAGTTGAGAGCGTACACATTCACCAGGATTACTGGGCACCGCAGACCATGACGTACCATCCTCTTGAGTCCGGAACCATCTTTGTCACCTTGAACTTCGTCCTCTTATTTAACAAAATGGCTACCCCCCCCCCCCCCCCCCGGTCCCGTCCCGTAGCAGGCATGGTAGGTCTGACCCACCCAGCCCTTCCTTACCTGCAGTCGGTCCTGTTCTCTCAGATGTGTCTCTTGGAGGAAGACTATGTCGGCTTTCACGTTTCTCAGGTGGGTGAAGACTCTGGATCTTTTCACTGGGCTGTTAAGACCCTTAACGTTCCAGGTGACTATCCTGGTGGGAGATATATGTCCCCCAGCTGTCTCATTTATGTTAAGTGTTCAATGATTGTCTCATTTATGTTAAGTGTTCAATGATTGACACTGATATGTAAAGGGGCTTCAGGTGGACTCTGGATCTTGTGATGATCTGTAGAGTTCTGTGCAGAGTGAGTTTGAACCATTAAAGGTGTGTTGGTGAAAAAGGAGCTGAACTCTTGCCTCTTCATACCACAGCATCTAGTACATGTTAACACAGCTCCCGTGGGATCAACTATACTTACCTGTTGAGGACAAATGATATGAGCTCACTAAGCTTTGACATACACAGGGGTACGAGGCAGGGGTGCCCGCCGTCGCCGCTGCTGTTTGCGCTGGCCAAAGAGCCGTTGGCGATGGCTCTCAGGGAGTCGGCAGAGTGGCGGGGGATAATGAGGGAACATCGGGTGTCGCTCTATGCCGATGACCTCTTGCTGTATGTTTCGGATCCGTTGGAGAGTATGGGAAGGATTATGGGCCTGTTGGGGAGGTTTGGAGGGTTCTCAGGGTACAAGCTGAATGCAGGGAAAAGCAAGGGTTTTCCCAGTGAATGAGCTGGCACAGCGGGCTAATTTAGGGGGGATGCCATTTATGGTACCAAGGGTTGGGTTGAGATATTTGGGGATTCATGTAGAGAGGGAATGGACGGGGCTCCATAAGTGGAACTTAACAAAGCTGATGGAGGAGGCCAAGGAGGATCTTAAGGAGGTGGGATACACTGCACTTAACTTTGGCGGAGAGGGTCTAAGTGGTGAAAATGAATATTCTGCCGAGGTTCTTGTTTATCTTTCAGGCTCTCCTGATCTTTATACCAAAAGCCTTTTTTCGGAAAGTGGACATGGTCATTTTGGACTTTGTTTGGGGCGGGGAAGCTGCCGAGGGTGGGGAGGACCCTGCTTCAGAGGCAGCAGGGAGGGGGGGTTGTCGTTGGCGAACTTGCTTCGTTATTATTGAGCAACGAATGTGGACAAGGTGCGGCGGTAGTGGGAAGGGGTAGAGTGGGTTAGGATGGAGGAGGAATCCTGTAAGGGGTCTAGTTTGAGGGCTATGGTGACGGCAGCATTGCCAATGACTCAGAGTAGGTATTCAGGGAGCCCAGGGGTGCAGTCCACAGTGAAGATATGGAATCAGTTGTGGAGGCATTTTAGGGTGGAAGGGATGCTAATGCCGCTGTGCGAGAACCATGGGTTTGAACCGAGGGGGGGGGAATAGATGGGGTATACAGGAGATGGAGGGAAGTAGGGCTAGTCAAGGTAAGGGATTTGTATTTGGAGGAAGGGTTCTCCATTCTGGAGGAGCTAAGGGAGAGGGTAGAGCTGCCGAGGGGGAGTGAGTTCAGGTATCTGCAGGTTAGGGACTTTGCGCAAAAGGTCTGAAGGGGGTTCCCTAGGTTGCTGGGATATCCTGCTGGAGCGACTGCTGCTTCCGGATGTGGAAGGGGAGGGAAGAATTGGGGATATATATAAGAGGCTGGGGGAGCAGAGAGGCGAGCGGGTGAGAAACCAGAGCTCATGGAGAGGAGGAAGGCCGATGTCTTGGCCTTCGCCTCTCTGATTGCACGGCGACGAATTTTGCTGGACCGGCGGTCGGCATCGCCACCGGGGGTAGCGGCTTGGGTTGGGTGACCTGTACGACTTCCTGCGTTTTGAGAAGATAAAGTAGGGTAGCACAGTGGTTAGCACTGCTGCCTCACGGCGCCGAGGTCCCAGGTTCGATCCCGGCTCTGGGTCACTGTCCGTGTGGAGTTTGCACATTCTCCCCGTGTTTGCGTGGGTTTCGCCCCCACAACCCAAAAGTTTTGCAGGGTAGGGGGATTGGCCACGCTAAATCACGCCCCCCCCCCCCCCCAATTGGAAGAAAATAAATTGGGCACTCTAAATTTATTTTAAAATGAGAAGATAAAGTATGAGTTAAGGGGCTCCGCTGGGAGGTTTGAGAAAAGGTGGGGGATGTTTGTGTTTGAGGAGCTGTTCATCCCAGGGGTAGGGAGGGCGAAATAAGGAAAAAATCTGTACAGACTGTATAGTTGATTGTTGGGCTGTATGTTTTCCAGCCAGTCTTACATCCTCCATCTTTCCACCCCTACGGTGCACCCCCTCCCCCTTTCCATAGCCCGATCCCCCTCCCCCTATTTCTTTTCCAGCTTACCCCCCCCCTATTTCTTTTCCAGCTTACCCCCCCCCCCTATTTCTTTTCCAGCTTACCCCCCCCCCCCCCCCCCCCCAGGCGCCTTCTCCCTTGCTGGGGATGAGCTGCGACTTCTTTCCTCCTCATGAATCCCGGTGTTGGCTACCCCGCTAGTGTAGTGGCCCCCCTCCAGAGAGGTGTTATACTTCCTCCCATTTTATGGGCTCCCTACTCATTCTTTCCCCCATCCTACCCTGTGCTTATCTGCAGTCAGCTACTCCTTCCCTCTTTCAGTGCTTTCATCTTCCAAAACGAGGCCACGCTCTCCCACATAGAAACGGCCGCTGTGGCAATGGTTTGGTGTTGGCTGTCCAGGCTAGAATAATTTTTTTAAATAATCTTTATTGACACAAGTAGGCTTACATTAACACTGCAACAACATCACTACGAAAAGCCCCGAGACGCCACATTCCGGCGCCTGTTCGGGTACACAGAGGGAGAATTCAAAATGTCAAAATTACCTAACCGTATGTCTTTCGGGACTTGTGGGAGGAAACCGGAGCACCCGGAGAAAACCTATGCAGACACTGGGATGTAGAGGGGGGGGGGGGGGGGGGGGAGCTCTTTTTTCGGGGGTCACAACCATGCGTTGTTAGTCACGTTCTGCAGGCGTCTCATCGCTGCCCTTGCCGCCGCTTTTCCAGCTGTGCTCTGCGACGAACTTGTCTGCCTCTGCAGGGACCTTGAAGAAGTGATCTCTGCCTTGGTATGTGACCCAGAGGGTGGCTGGGTACAGCATTTCGCACCTTGCGCCGTTCTTGTACAGAGCGGCTTTTGCAGTGTTGAATTTGGCCCGGCGCTTGACCAGGTGAGCCCCAATGTCCTGGTATATCCGGATCTTGTTGCCTTCCCAGCTGCAGTTGTTGGACTGCCTGGCCCAGATCAGGATTCTCTCCAGGTCTTGGTACCGGTGCATTTTCGCAATGATCGCCCTTGGCTGGTTCCCGGCTTTGGGCTTTGGCCGGTACGATCGGTGCGCTGTGTCGATTTCTGGTGGGTTAGGGAAACTCTCCCTCCCCACCAGGCTGCCCAGCATTTGGGCCACGTACTTGGTGGGGTCCCGACCTTCGATCCCCTCCGGCAGGCCCACAATTCGCAGGTTCTGCTGCCGCGACCGATGCTCTTGGTCCTCCACCTGGGCCTCCAGCTGGGCCTGTGTCACGGCCAGCCCGGCCACCTTCCTTTCCAGGACGCCGACCTGCTGGCTCCGCTCCGCCGCCACCTTCTGCAGCTCCTCCAGTCGCTTTTTTCCTTCCTCCAGTCGCTTTTGTCCTCCGTCCAGGACCAACTGCAGGGGAGCCAGAGCTTCGGCCATTTTGCTGTTCACCATGGCCTCTATTTCGGCCTTTACCTCCTCTGAGAAATCCCTCACCACCATTTCAAAAACTCTATTCCACTCCTCCCCTGCTGGGGGGGGGCTTTCTGTGCGGCTGGTCGGGCCCTCTCCCTCCGGCTGGCTGCTAATTGGCGTCTTTCTCCCTCCCGTCATTCTGCTGGTGTGGTGGGCACGGTCTGCTCGGTTTGCAGGTACAAAGTTGTTTCGCAGGCCCGGGGGACAGTGCGTGTTACGTCATGACGCAGGACAATTGGGAGGGGATCTGAGGGGAAAGCGTGTTACGTCATGACGCAGCTCTCCTCTCCTCACAAGGGCGAGTGCGTGTTACGTCATGACGCAGCTCTCCTCTCCTCACAAGGGGGGAGTGCGTGCACGTCATGATGCAGGGCAAGTGGGAGGGGATCTGAGGGGAAAGCGTGTTACGTCATGACGCAGCTCTCCTCTCCTCACAAGGGCGAGTGCGTGTTACGTCATGTCGCAGCTCTCCTCTCCTCACAAGGGGGGAGTGCGTGCACGTCATGACGCAGGGCAAGTTGGGGGGAGATCTGAGGGGAGTGCGTGTTACGTCATGACGCAGGGCAAGTGGGGAGAGATCTGAGGGAGTGCGTGTTACGTCATGACGCAGGGCAAGTGGCAAGAGATTTGAGTACAGTAAGAAGTCTTACAACACCAGGTTAAAGTCCAACAGGTTTGTTTCAAACACTGTGTTCGAAACAAACCTGTTGGACTTTAACCTGGTGTTATAGGACTTCTTACTGTGCTCACCCCAGTCCAACGCCGGCATCGCCACATCGAGAAATCTGAGGGGAGTGCATGTTACGTCATGACGCAGAGCAAGTGGCGAGAGATCTGAGAGGAGTACGTGTTACGTCATGACGCAGGGCAAGTGTGGATAGACCTGACGCAGCTCTGCACCGCTCATCCTCGACAGCGCGATTGCGGCATGACGTTTGCTAGAGGCCGACGCGATGACGCAGCACGTTGAGTGAGGGGGGGAAAGCGGACGCGGTCTCCGCCATATTGTTCGAGCGGCCGAGGGATTCGCCGGCACCCAGCTCGGGACACAGGGCGACACCCCCCCCGACATATCGGCTGCCAGCCTGGGACAGCGCCGCACCCCGGTCTTCCCCCCAGCAACATGTCCGAGACCTACGGTGAGTGAAGGGAGGGCAGAGCCGCCGGTCCCGGGCCGGACTGCCGCCGGTCACACTGGGGGCCGGCCCCGGGCCTGTCAGACCCCCCCCCCCCCCCCCCCCAGTTCACAGGCCCGGGCGGTCCGCAAATCGGCCCCAGGCCTGTCAGATCGCCCCCCCCCCCACCCCGGTTCACAGGCCCGGGCGGCCCGCACCTCGAAACCTGCCCCCCCCCCCCCCCGGTGTCAAGGTGAGCATCACCTCCCACCCCCCCACCCCGGGCTGGTTGGAGCCTGTTCCCCCGGGGAAGCTGCTGACTGAGACCTCCCCATCACCCTGTGTGGCCCCTACCCTGACCATCCAATCCCCACAGTGCAGGGGGAGGCCATTCGGCCCATCCAGTCTGTCCCAACCTGAGGTCAGACCCTCACCCCATAACCCCACCTAACCTGCACATCTTTGGACTGTGGGAGGAAACCAGAACACCTGGAGGAAACCCACGCAGACACGGGGAGGATGTGCAGACTCCGCACAGACAGTGACCCAGCCGGGAATCAAACCCACTCTGCCACCCATGACGTTATCCTATCTCTCTCTCTCTCTCCCTCCCTCCCTCCCCCCCCTCCCCCCCCCCCCCCCCCCACCCTCGTGTCCTAAGCTCGAAAATTCTCTTCCTAAATGTTTTTAAGGGGTGTTTTTAATACATGCAATATTTGTATAATCACATCAAAAGCTATTTCCAAATGGTTCCCACAATGAAAGTGAATGTTTATTGGCTTCTATAGAGCAGTGATGGGCAACCTAGGCCAGTGAGTGGGCCGCACGAGTGGCCCCCTTCATCTCGGGGGACTGCAAGATTGAGATCGGGGCAGCACGGTGGCGCAGTGGGTTAGCCCTGCTGCCTCACGGCGCCGACGTCCCAGGTTCGATACCGGATCTGCGTCACTGCCCGTGTGGAGTTTGCACATTCTCCTCATGTTGGTGTGGGTTTCACCGCCACAACCCAAAGATGTGCAGGGTATGTGAATTGGCCACACTAAATTGGCCCTTAATTGGAAGAAAATGCATTGGGTACTCTAAAAAAAAGATTGAGATCGGACTTGTTCACTGACCATGACCCCATGTATTAGATTAAATATATTTAGTACATGCAGGGTATTTCATAACCAGTTAGAAAATGTTTAATAATCAACTTCAAATTGTAAAAGCGAAATAAATGTTTACACTTTGGATACAGGGATTTCACGGTTCTTACAGTCAATGTTGTGAGCAATCAGCATGCGCCTCACTTCACTCGCCCTCGCTTTACGGGTGAATCACTTCAGCCATACGGGCAGGAAAAAAACTACATGGGCGGAAGTCGGCAGAATGTGGTGACCCCGCACGTGGACAACAGTCAAAAAAATGTCTCGTGGGGGCCGCACTCAGAACACATGTGGCCCACCCCTAATATGGATCGATGTGATGGGCATTATTCAGGAGACAACAAGAGCATGTCACTTTAGATTTTGTCTTTGTCTATTTTTCTCCTGCAAATCTATTCACCCAGACCTACAGCATCCTCTTCAGAGGACGTTGGGGTTTTGCTAACCTGATGGTGCTGTTCACAATTGAAACAGTGTGCACCCCTGTTGAGAAATGAAGTGATAATCGCTTATTGTCACGAGTAGGCTTCAATGAAGTTACTGTGAAAAGCCCCTAGTTGCCACATTCCGTCTCCTGTCCGAGGAGGCTGGTACGGGAATCGAATCGTGCTGCTGGCCTGCTTGGTCTGCTTTAAAAGCCAGTGATTTAGCCCAGTGAGCTAAACCAACCAGTTGGGACGCCGTGGAATGTATGGAGGAGTAGTGGGGAATTCTGGCTAAAATCCATCTCTCGGCTCACACCAAACAGACGTTTAACTCGTTTGCTGTTTGGGCTTGAGTCTATGTGAAAATTGGCTGATTGGTTTCCCAGCATAACCGTGACTACAGTCTAAAATAGTAAGAAGTCTTCCAACACCAGGTTAAAGTCCAACAGGTTTGTTTCAAATCACTAACTTTCGGAGCACTGCTCCTTCCTCAGGTGAATCTGAGGAAGAAGCAGTGCTCCGAAAGCTAGTGATTTGAAACAAACCTGTTGGACTTTAACCTGGTGTTGTACGACTTCATACATTCTAAAAGTAATTGGGCATGATGTGCTGAAGTCCTGCAAGGCGTTTTTTATGGACTCTTGATAGTTTCGCACTCTTGCACCATCAGGTGGTGATTCTTTCTGGCCCGTTCTTTCTCATTTTTAAAGAAAATTGAAAGGGGGAGTGAAGATGTTAATTTACTGAGAGCAGTGGTTGTTGAGCATATCGATTTCTAAGAAGCGCAACACATTGCCAAAGTCTCATAACCCTGTACTCTTCAGGACAAACACAAAAGAGTGCCGGATTTCAAACAACCACAACTTGTGCTACTGGGGAAAAGGATGCTGATTGTTTGGCTGGTTGACTGTTTGCAAATCGACTTATGTCAACCAAACCACTCGACATTCTATCTGCTGTGGTATAAAATGCTGTGACCGTTTGAAATTTGCTATTCTTGCGTTTGTCCCAGTGAGCACAGGAAGAAAAACGTCAACATCTCTCTTCCTCTATCCAAGTGCTACCAAGTGACCCATTTATTTTGGTTGCTTGTCAGTTGCTATCTAGACAGATTGGAGCAGTTTGTTCCCCCTGCTTTGAATGGTCTGCATATTTCAAGCACTATCTGATTTTTGGGAATCGAACAACGGATTGGACGGAATCCCTTCTGGTTTTCAACTTCACAACACATCAGTGAATGTTGGTCATTATTTCCTCTGCGTTCAGCAAATTCTAGCTGTGCCGCTGTGCTAATCTAGGGGCGATGAGCAATGTCAGAGGCTGCGCAATCTATTTATGTGACTAATGTCGTCATCCTATTTGTAATGTGAGGTTAGAATTGGCGTGGAGTGGTTGTACGGCGAAAGTGAACTGTGGCAGCCCATTCGCCAACGTGGTTATTACAGAATGGCTTGACTTCCCACCTTAACCACCATCCCTGCTTCAAATGTGGGCACAGCTGGAATACAGTCGAGCCATGCTATGATGCTTAATGGTCACCATCTAAATTCCAACGTGGGTAAATTTGCTGGAGAGTCGCTGGTGCCTCCGTGACCACTTCTGCAAACCTGCAAAGACAGCGAGTAAAAGCCATAGAATCCCTGCAGTGCAGAAGGAGGCCATTCGGCCCATTGAGTCTGCACTGACCCTCTGAAAGAGCACCCCACCTACGTCCACTTCCCCAAACCATCCCCGCAACCCCACCCAACTTGTAATATTCCTGTACACGAAGGACCAATTTTTAACATGGCCAATCCACCGAACCTGCACATCTTTGGACTGTGGGAGGAAACCGGAGCATCCGGACGAAACCACGGAGACACTGGGAGATCGCACAAACTCCACATGGACAGTCACCCGAGGCCGGAATTGAACCCGGGTCCCTGGTGCTTTGATGCAGTAATGCACTTGCTTTAAAATATTGGGAGAGGCAAGGTATTTTTAAAAGCCTGTGCGGTAGAGATGAGGAAAGTAATTAGAAAACGCTCTCTCCCACCAGAAGCAGTTGAGAAAGGAGGCGCTTTAATGGGATCTCCACACTTTTCCTCAGAACCTAAGATTTTCTCGTACTGTTGCTGTTTATAATGTGCTAATTGTTATTCAAGTGGAGGCAGTGGACTTAGTGGTATTGTCACTGGACTAGTAATCCAGAGACCTTGGGTAATGCTCCTGATGCCTGGGTTCAAATCAAATTCAATAAAAATCTGGAATTAATGGTAACCATGAAACGATTGTCGTAAAAGCCCATCTGGTTGACTAATGTCCTTTAGGGAAGGAAATCTTGCCGTACCCGGTCTGGCGAACAAGTGATTCCAGACCCACAGCAATGTGGTTGACTTTTTAAATATAAATGTAAAGTACCCGTTCTTTTTTTTCCAATTAAGGGTGGCCAACCACTAACCCTGCACACCTTTGGGTTATGGGGGTGAGACCCATGCAGACGGGAGGGAGAATGTGCAAACTCCCCACGGACCGTGACCCGGATCAAACCTGTGTCCTCGCCGGCGTGAGGCCGCAGTGCTAGCCGCCGTGCCGCCCATGGTTGGCTCTTAAATGCCCTCCGGAATGGGCAATAAATGCTGGCCCAGCTAGTGATGCCGTCATCCCATGAACGGAACATAAAAATACTGGATCAAATGATTCCTGGGTGATGGGATTTTCCTGTGAGGAGAAAATCCAGGCTTCTAATCCTTGTAGAATGAGAAACCGCAAATGCTTAAGGTGTTTGATAGGGTAGACACAAGGATAATGCTTTTCCTGGCTGGGGTTTCGAGAACTGGCAGATGGGGGTCATGGTCACAGAATAACAGTTAAGAGGAAGAGCGATCTCTTCACCCCAAAGTGCTATGAATCTTGGAAGTCTTTATACCTCCTGAGAGCATGGACGTTCAGTTGTGTGTACTCAAGTCAGAGGCGGTTATTTTTTGATATTAAGATAATGGAGGCATGTGGGAATCATTCATGAAGGTGTAGCAATAGTGAACGATGATGGTATAGTGGTGAGCATAGCTGCCTTCCAAGCAGTTGACCCGAGTTCGATTCCGGCCATCGCAATAACAAATTGTAAATGAAGGTGTAGCAATGGTGGAGGATCAGCCATGATCAGACATGGCTACCGGGTTTGGTCCTGGTTAGTGTAGTCATGGCCAGGCGGTTCGTGCGCTGGGCTAAAAATCCATCGGGGTCTCTCCACTTAGGTTTGAATCTTGCCAGCTGCGATTGTAATGAGCAGTCCGGTGGCACAGCGGTTAGCACTGCTGCCTCACCGCGCCAGGGATCCGGGTTCGGTTCTGGCCTCGGGTGTCTCCCTGTGTGGAGTTTTCACATTCTCCCCGTATCTGCGTGGGTTTCCTCCGGGTGCTCCAGTTTCCTCCCACGGTGCAACAGGTTAAATTACAGGGATGGGGCGGGTGAATGGACCTAGGTAGAGTGTTTGGAGGGTCGGTGCAGACTTGATGGGCCGAATGGCCTCCTTGTGCACTGTGATATTCTATTGCCGACGTTGATCTGAGGTACAACTCTGAGCAGAGTGGAGGCATATTCTACTCTGTACCTAACGTGAGAACATCTATCCTACTATGCCGGGACTTCCCTGTGTGCTTGGCTCAGCTTAATGAGCCTCCACCTTTCACATCCCCGAAGTAAGGAAGAAAACAGATCAAGAACCCGGCTAATTGTGGGAGCTTGCTGTGCACAAACATACCAGATTTCCTCCATTACAGCGGGTGACTTTGCACACACACAAACTCTGCAAAAGTACTTCATTGGCTGTAAAGCGAATTGGAACGTCCTGTGTTTGTGGAAGGCGCAAAGTTTGACATTCCGTCGCCACCTTTCTGTCCTTCGACTTGCTGTACTGGATGGGGAAGTTTGTCTGAACTGGAAATATTCCCTGCCCTGTGTGTGTGTGTGTGTGTGTGTCTCAGTCTGCCGTGCACAAGGAAGTAAATATAGGTGTGCTTGGTCAGGTGAATTCAATGTCAGCAGCTTGAGTGAAGGGCACGATAGAGCGTCGGCCTTCAATAACAAGCTTTGCATTTTCTAATTTGGAGCTCTGTACTTTTTTCATTAGCCACAGCACAGATTATGGATATTCCTGTAAAATGGCAACTGATGTAACTAATCATTCAGCCGCTACCTTCCCTTTTTTTAAAAAAAAGTTGCAATTACTTGTAGTTTGTACAGAACGAGCAGCAGGCTTGCAATTACATCGTGTCTTTCCCAACCTTGAGGCTTTACGGCCACTCCAGTACCTTTTTTTTTGAGTAGCAGTCACTGGTGTAATGTGAAATGTACTTCAACCACATGCACAATGAACTCCCTGTTTTCAGAAATGTAATAATGACCTGATAATCTGTTTATTGCGCTGCTTGTTGAGGAATAGGAAGCATGTCAGTACATCAGGGAGAATTACCGTGGGACTTTTTCACGTTCACCCACGTGGAAAGAAGGGGCCTCGCTTTAACTTCATATTCCAAATGAAAAAAAAAAGCACCTTCGACAGTGTAGCCTTCCCACAGTCCTGCACTGGTCTGGTTTACGTGCTCGGGTCTCTGCAGTGAGATGTGAACCTTTAAACCAGGGCCCTGCCCCCTACGTGGTGGTTGATGCTGTCGTTTCCCTGTTCTCGGTAATGGATCGTCATGCTTCAGGTGGTGGGGGAGGGTTTTTTTTATGTGCTTGTTTCTATTCCTGTTTTGTGCAACAGTCTCTCAGATGGAAACAGGAGCCAGAAGACTTTGATCCTTTATCACCCCGGCCTCTCCGCCGTGGACCAGGAGGCTCGCATGTTGGCCCTCTGTTCTGCATAGTTAGCTGATCTTGACTGGGGAGAAGTTGGCAATGCAGTGATGGAGGAAGAATTCAGTCAGGCAGGGTTCTGTCCAGAGATCCCAGCCAAGGTGGTGGTGGGGTTGGGGGGGGGGGGGGGTAGATGGAGTGCGTGTCGATGCGGCGTTGGGGCTGGGTGGGATAGTGGGGATTGTATTTTGACATCAGCTCGAGGTATGGTGCAGCATCTGTGATTCTTCCCCCTCACTTGGCGACTTTTCGGATGGCTTCTCAACACTTGCTGCGTCAGCTCACACTTGATGAGGTTTCCGATGGGCGCGCTGCCTGCTCCAATGTCCCATTATGATTCAGCACCTTTTTGAGGGCGGGAGGTGAAAAACTCTTGCAATGGGAACTTGTCAATTTGAACAATACACGTTTTGGTTGAAACCATTTTGTTTGCAGCCAGCCGCCAGCATGGAACAAATTGGCAGCAAGGTATCGATTGCCTGACAAAGTACTGTGTGTCCCTTGTAGACTTTGTGTACTTTGAACTGATAGTGGGCATTGAGGGGAGCGAGGCTGGTACGGGGCTGTACTTGCTGGGTCGTAGAGCCGAGTGTCGGGGTGGTCCGGGGGCTAGGCAGCAAGGACTGAGTCTGCTTTCAGGCTCGGTTTGCGTCGTAAGCCTGCAGCTCCGTGGGTGTGCCATCTGCGGGCTATGTACCTGTTTGTGTGTTGTGAAGAAGCCAGCAGCTTGCTGCTGTTATCAACTGATCGGATCTTGAGAAATAAGCCACCTTTTATAATGCTGGCTGGGTAATATTTTCCCTCATCTATTTATTTAATTTCCTTCCCATTCTAGGCATCCTTTAAGTTGCTCCTTAGAACCTACTAGCGCTATTTTGGTCACCTGTCCCAGCAGCTGCTTGTGTGGCGCTGTCAAATCTCTGCTAACTGAGCTGTGAATGCAGCGAGGTGTTTTATGTTGTAGGTGCTATATGAATACAACTTCTTGCATAGGATTCTTGCAGGATGTGCACATTGATCTGTTCTGAATCGCGTCATAGAATCCCTACAGTGCAGAAGGAAATCATTCAGCCCATCGAGTCTGTTCCAACCCTCTGAAAGAGCAGCCTACCTAGGCTCAATCCCCCGACCTACCCCCCTCCCCCACCTCGGGGCAATTCAGCATAGCCAATCCTCCTAACCTGCACATCATTGGACTGAGTCAGTGAGTGGCGTTCACTCTTTGAGGTGCAGAGGGAATAGAGGAGGTGGAATTGTCACCGCGATCCATTCAGCTGGTGTTCCCGCTTTTGAAAGCCCTGGCAGGATTCACTTGATACAGATCCGATGCAGCTAGTTTTGCTCTCTGGAACCATGGTGTTGAGATCGGACTAATCGCGGTCTCCCTTGGCTCGTTTGCAGCTTGAGGTCCAGAACATAATCACTGCATACCTGTTACCTATTAATTGTGGTGAATTATTCCTTCAAGTGAGGTGAGCAGTTCAGGTGAGTTTGATACAAATGACCCCCTGGATTGCAAGCACCTTGTCACCTCGCAGTAAATGTACTGTTCTCCCTCTAGGCTACAACTAGGACTGTAACTAACCCAACTCCCTTTGCTCAGGTAGTATTTCATAAACAGAACCCCTACGGTGTTGAATGAGGCCATTGGGTCTGCACTGACCCTCCGAAAGAGCACCTACCGAGGCCCACTCCTCTGCCCTATTCCCATAACCGACCTAACTTGAACATCTTTGGACACTAAGGGTCGATTTATCATGGCCAGTCTGACCTGCAAATCTTTGGACTGTGGGAGGAAACCGGAGCACCCGGAGGAAGCCCATGCCGACATAAACAGTCACCCAAGGCCGGAACTGAACCTGGCTCCCTGGCGCTGAGACACAGCAGTGCTAACCACTGTGCCGCCTGGGGAACATAGTGGGCAGGTTGAATTTTTGGAGCTACCAACAGATCCCTGCTTCTAGTAGGAGTCTGGTGCAGGAGGACAAGGCCAGCAAACTGGACGAGGGGATGGACATAGCAGAGTCACTGATTGATTGTCCCACAATTCGAGGATGATGTCTGTTCTGTGTTCCAAGTAGAAACCAGGGCAGAAGCCCTGGGTCTTCGTGTGACTGCAGGCCACGTTTTAACCTGCAGATCTTTTGAGTACATGAGGCAGGACATCGCATTAGGTGGTGGGACCCGGAATGTGGGATTTACTTCATTTTCTTTCCTCCTCGGTTTCCTCATCATCCAGGTGGTACAGGCGCGATGTGCGATAGCTTGATGGACAAGTAGATGCTAGTTTGAATGTTGGGTAGCAAGCTCCTCCCCGTCCAAGTGTCAATGCTGCTGCACTTCAAAGAGAGTTTGCGTGTCTGAATTGTTTGCTTGTGGACCCCGGTGGAAGCCTGTGCGTGACTTCCAGTTCACAAGGGGATCTTTCAGCACAAGCATTGTCTTGGCGGTCAGGATTTGGTGACGTGTCCGAGCGTGGTGATTTGGACCCCTTGGCACTGCGGCCACCTTCCCAGCTGGAGAGATGTCCCGTCTTCCTTCGCATGTTCCGCCACCACACCCTTTTTGGATCAGGCTTTCTCAGGCCCCTTCCCTGACATGGGTGCCCATTCCAGGAGCAAGGAACTCCCGGTGGCATCGCTCACAAGATCATCAGAACGAACGAGCCTCTCCACCACATCAAGGTGACAATCCACTGACAAGAAACGTAACCCTGTATACAGTGATTATGCAAAGTGCTGCTGCTGAATTGAGTGAAATCTGTTCAGGTTAAGTACTGCTGATCTGAAAGAGTGATTGCATATAGCAATCTTGTCAGTAAGTTTTCAGGACTTCATGCTGGTGTAGTTTTACTTGGAGCTGGTGCACTTGGTCACCGCCTTTGTCTGCTCTGACCAGGCGTGCTTGGCCAGTTTCCTGGGCGGCAGCAAGCGCATGGCAGTCTGAATCTCCCGGGTACTGATGATGTGCCGCTTGTTGTAATGGGCCAGGCGGGAAACCTCACCCCCGATGCACTCATTGACGAATGGCTCACGATGCTCAAGGCCTTAGAGCAGATGCCGGTATCGGGGTGAACCTGCTTCATCACTTTGTAGATGGAGTAACTCTCCTTCCTGGATTGCCTCCTCTTCATGCTGCCCGTGGCTGCTGTTTCCTTCAGAGCTTTCTTCCCACCCTTCTTGGAAACTGCCATGGGCACAACTGCTTGGAGACAGCGCAGAAACATGCCATTCAGCCCAGCACTCCTATGCCAGTGTTCCAGTTTACGCGAGCTCCCTTTCACCTTGCTATATTAGCAAACAGCCCAGCCACTCTCGTGGTCATTTTTACTAGTTGCATCCCCAAAAGTTATTTATCGGGTCCGGTGTTATACCTTTCCAAGGTGCGATCTGAGCTCATCATGTCTCTCTGGCCCATTACCACCACCACGTGTCCCCACAGAGCTGCGGTTATTTAACTACCCTGCTGTCTGGTCTCAGCCACTGACGGACAGCAGGGAACTTGCCTGTTCTCTTGTCATGCCTCAGCTGTGACATTGCCCAGCACGATCAGCCTGCAGACCACCCAGAGACCCCTCACAATTCACCAGTGGTCTACAGAATCACTGCTCCAGAGGCAATGGCACGGTGCCAGAGCAAGATTAAATAGTTATGTCCTGGTTTAAACAGGCAATCGTGGCGATAGCAAGGAGTCAAAGTCTGCCCTAATCCACGTGGTAAAGTGCAATTTAGCTTACTCTGTCACCAGGTCTGTGGCCAGGATCCTGACTGACGTTTACTGAGATGTACATAGAACATTACAGCGCAGTACGGGCCCTTCGGCCCTCGATGTTGCGCCGACCTGTGAAACCATCTGAAGCCTATCTGACCCACACTATTCCATTTTCATCCATATGTCTATCCAGTGACCACTTAAATGCCCTTAAAGTTGGCGAGTCTACTACTGTTGCAGGCTACAGTAGTAGACGCCTTCAGTTCCTGTTTGCAATGAAACTGCAAATTTCAGCCAGTCAAACAACGTCAGTCACAAGGAAGTTGGCTCTGATGTGGGATTGGGGAGGCGATGGCGTAGTGGTATTGTCACTGAACTAGTAAACCAGAGACCCAGGGCAATGCTTGGGGACCCAGGTTCAAATCCCACCACTGCAGATGGTGAAATTTGAATTCGATAAAAATCTGGAATTAAAAGTCTAATGATGTTGATTGTCATAAAAACCCATCTGGTTCACTAATGTCCTCTAGGGAAGGAAATCTGCCATCCTTGTCTGGTCTGGCCTACATACATGTGACTCCAAATCCACAGTAATGTGGTCGACTCTTTTAACAGCCTCGAGGGCAATTCGGGGTGGGTAATAAATGCTGGCACCGGCTGCGACGCCCATGTCCATGAACGAGTTTTAAGTTCTCCGTTTCCCCCCCAACTAGACCACCCATTGAAGCCCTGAGCTGTTTATATTGTGACAACCAATCATTTTGTGCAGTTGCAGGGCTGCTACCTCAAGAGCCACAATGCCACCGTTTAAGGATCACGCGGGAGAAATGGAAGAGTTTTTTTGTTTAAATCGGCAAAATCAGTTCTGTTTGGCGGTATGTCCTTTTGTGTTTCCCCGTGCCCAGCCTGTGTTTGAGGTACAGCCAAGTCTGAGCCTGCCCTCGCACGCTGACACTTTTCATCCGCAGTGACTCCGGTTGTGATCAGGAGCTGGGTACCTGACCGCCTGGATTAGCCTGGTGGCAGATTCTATTGTCCAAAACAAAGAACAAAGAAAAGTACAGCACAGGAACAGGCCCTTCGGCCCTCCAAGCCTATGCCAACCATGCTGCCCGTCTAAACTAAAATCTTCTGCACCTTCTGGGTCCGTATCCCTCTGTTCCCATCCTGTTCATGTATCTGTCAAGATATTTGTCAAGATGTCCCTTAAATGTCACCATCGTCCCTGCTTCCACCACCTCCTCCGGCAGCGAGTTCCAGGCATCCGCTACCCTCTGTGTATAAAAAAAAAACTTGCACAGTCATACTAGCCAAGATGAACCCACAGACTAGAAGAACAGCGGCAACAAGCCACGATTTCCTGCCTGCCAAGTTTCTAATACTTTTGTTATTTTCAATTCTTTTTGTTGTCACTCTAGTTGTGGGCGTCAGTGGCATTTATTGACGAAGAAGGTGGTGGTGGTGTGCCAGCCCTTTGAATATTTGCAGTCCTTGTGGTTAGTGGCATGTCCAAATGAGTGAGAGCGCGCAGTTGTACAATTTTTAATAATCTTTATTAGTGTCACAAGTAGGTTTACATTAACACCGCAATGACGTTACTGTGAAAATCCCCTAGTCGCCACATTCCGGCGCCTGTTTGGGTACACAGAGAGAATTCAGAATGTCCAATTCACCCAACAAGGACTTGAGGGTACAATTTTGTCTTTTAAATAACATTTACAGTTATATGGGAAAGATGGGTATAGAAGGATATGGGCCAATTGCAGGCAATTGGGACTAGCTTAGTGGTTACAATAGGCAGCATGGATAAGTTGGGCCGAAGGGCCTGTTTTCAAGCTGTAAACCTCTGACTTGTGGGAGGGCGCTTGGCAGAAACCCCCACAGACACGGGAGAATGTGCAGACTCTGCACAGACAGTCACCCAAGCTGGTAATCCAACCTGGGACTCTGGCGCTGTGAAGCAAAAGCGCTACCGTGCCGCCCAATGGATACTTTCGCAGTGCCTTTTCAACCAGCTCGCAGTGCAAAGTGTTGCCTAGCTTTTCAATCAATTTCCACTACCTTTCTCCTGAGGGTGAGATTGATAGGAAACGTGGATCAGTGCTGGTGGTACTTCCAGTGTCACTGCCCAAATTGAACACGCTTCTTTCTCTCCCGTTTCTTGGGAGAGGCTGAAAGTCAATGAGCGCATCAGAATGTAATCGCCCCATGAAGCAGCGTGGGTTGCTATGGACCTGCTGACTCCGGCTCAAACCTAATGCTGCCAGGTTAACTCTGCAACTCCCCACTGGCTAACTGCCCTTGAGAAGATGGTGGTGAAGTGTCAGCTTGAACCGCTGCAGTCCATGCGGTGTAGTACACCCACTGTGCAGTTTGGGAGGGAGGAGAGAGGGGTTTCAGGAGGGACATTGCAGAGCATGGGACCCAGACAGCTGAAGAGCAAAATTGGAGCAACACCGAGCTCTTGGGAGTGTTGTGGGGACCAGGAATATCTGGAGGCGATGGATAAGGAGTTTAGCGGAGATGGGCTGAGGTGGAGGCACAATATTGTGGAGGTGGGAACGGGTATGGTTGTTATCAGGACGGTGACTGGTTGACACTCTCTCAAGCTGTAAATAAATAGTGGATCCTGGGAGCCCCATCAGCATCTGTGAAACTGCAGCCCGCGAGGAGCCAGTTCCTTAATTAGAGGCGGCAATCAAAAATGAATGGGGGTGGGGTAGTGGCGGTTAACACAACCAAGTTGTTTTGTGTATGCAGAATAAGTTGCTCTTCTGCGTTTTTTGGAACCCTGTTTTGGATATAATGTTTGCCTGTATATTAAAGCAGACATGTTTGTAGCTCAGACGGCAAGTAACTGTAAATAATCCTAATTACTCTTGGAATACACCTTTCGTTCTTCGGGAATAAGTCACTGTGAAACATTGGTGGTGGTAAGTATTGCTTATAGGATGTGTTGTATAATTGACATAAATATATATGATTAGCGTATTCCCTTCATATGCCCCTCGTCCGCCTCTCCCAAAGGTGTCGTCATTTGCTGGCTCCTGCCGTCTTGTGTAGCTGAACCCAATCATCACTTGAACTAAAGGCGCACATTTCTAGCAGGGGATCACTGGGTAACAATCGGGAGTCAAAGGGTAAGGGGGGGGGAAATGTCGCTGGCTGGTTGTCACTTCTGTTGTTATCCTACCTGCTGTCCTGTCTGCGACTGGGGATCTCTCAATGTAGGTTTGGGATTGAATGTGGGAACTTGCTGCTCTGTCTGACTGTTCAGCAATGGGAAGTGGCTTTATCGCGATGCGAGCAGTAAAGTGCGCGCGCCCGATTGAGGCTTCTATTCATTTGAGAGATGAGTCTTACTGGTAAGGCCAGCATTTAATGCCCAGCTCTAATTGGCCCTGGCAAAGGTAATGTAGAGCCTTCTTGGACTACTGCAGCATAGTTAGACCCACTCTGCCGCTGGGATGGGAGTTCCAGGATTTTGACACAGCCACAGTTAAGGAACAACAGTACAGCTTGGAGGGAAACTTGCAGCTGATGGCATGTGGCTGCTCCCCTTGTGCTTCTAGGTGATAGCAGTCGAGGGAAGGTGCTGTAGAAGGAGCCTTGGTGAGGTACTGCTGTGCATCTTGTAGATGGTACATGGTGCTGCCACTGTGTGCCAGTTGCAGAGAGGGTGAATGTTTAAGATGGTGATGGGCTGCCAATTAAGCATGCTGCTTTGTCCTGAATGGTGTCGATTAAGCTTTTTTAGAGTATTCCATCATACTACTGACCTGATCGGAACCATGTAGATTGTAGACAGGCTTTGAGAAGTCAGAAGATGAGCTACTTGTCACAGGTGTTGCAGCACTTGTGTAGGTGCAATCTGTAGGAAATCAGCTGATATTTGAAATCTATATGTGAACATACTTTGTTCTGATCATTATTGTACACGATATCGATGAATGATGAGTTCAGCTGAAACTTTGGCCTTATCCTCTGTGGTGATGAAAACTCTGACCTGTGTCTATTTCCAGAATCAACAATCAGTTCGGGAAGTGATGTGAAGACTCTGTCAGGCCTCATCAGTATTTTTCAAACCCCCCCCCCCCCCCGGCCACTTTTACCAACCAGCTGATCTTTGCGACCCACGCCGGCTCCTTTGTGCCGTCTTTATCTTTGTGAGGACGGAAATTCAACCTCGCACATGTAGGTCGTTGTGAAGGGCAACAGCAACAAAATGCTTGTTTTACTCAGCACTGGATACTTCTCTGAGTCACTACTCCAGAATGCTGACAGCCTCATGGACTTGCAGCATTTTTTTAACGTGCTGTCACAGGTGAGGCGCAGAAGTTCAGTCTCTTAATTTTGGAGTCCGTAAATCAATAATTGCCTCTGGGGTCTCAAACTCACAAAAATATTTTTCACCCACCTCTTCTCTCAAAATCCAAAACTTGTCTACTGAAAATTAAGGACAAAAACTATTCATCAGTGCAGCCAGATGCAACTGTAGAAGGCTTGCCAGTGTATTGACAGTTTCCTTACTAACGCTGTTTTCTTTGATTTGTCATAGCAGTGTGGGGAATATGTAGTAGTTTGGGCTTTGTACTTGCACTTGCCAAACTTTCAGTGACTTTTGGAAAGCATTCACAGTGCCAAAAGCAATCATCATCCTTCTCTTGCAATTTGAGGTTCAGTTTGTTTAGAATTGGAAAGATGGCTGCAAGGTTAGATATAGTTAGCATCCAACTCTCATTTGCTGGTACTTCCCTGCAGTTAACACACACCGGTTTTGCATCCTGATTTGCATTGGCATAATTAACAAAGCCATACCTCAAGAAATCATCTTTACACTGCTTTGTTCTCAATTTCAGTTTCTTCTTAATGGGTTGTTCACCAGAGACCCTGGAGCTCTGTATACTGCTTACACAAATACTGCTTTGTCCTGCCGTGGAATCTCCAGCAGATTCAGCTGTGAGATGCTGGCCTGTTTCTGTCTCAGGCCCTCTCTTCCTTGTTACAAAATGATCTGCAGCTCTTCACAGTCCTGTCGCTTGCTTGCTTGCTGGCAGCTACAAAATGGAGGAATCTCTCCTCTGTGATTTCGCACCCAAAGCATGGGGCGCGTGACGTCAGTGTATGAGCCGGGGCGTGTGGCCTGCTCTGTGCCGCTGCATCTGGTGGGAAGACTCCAAACTTTTGCATTTAAAGGTCGGTTGTGGTCGGCATTCTTAAAAACCAGTCGTGGCCGTTGGGCACATCTCCAGCGATCAGGAAGCACCATGACCGATCGCTCCGCGACCCCCAGTTTGAAAACCCTGCCTTAACCTGTCTATTGGGTGCTGGTGGGCCTGTTGTCTCTTTACAACAACCTATATGTTTCCCAGTGTCTACACCTCTCTCTGTGGTGTAATACTTGTCTATTTGTAATTTGTTAAATTAGTTTCATCTTTTATCGAAGAGTGGGAGAAAGACTTATGCAATGACCTCGGATGTCCCAAAGCACTTTACAACCAGTTAAGTACTTCAGCAGTACCAGGGCCATGTCAGGGGTGCAGCAGGCTCTGACCAGATTGGAGGAGAAACTGGAAGCCCAAGGGGAGAAACTGGAAGCCCAAGGGGAGAAACTGGAAGCCCAAGGGGAGAAACTGGAAGCCCAAGGGGAGAAACTGGAAGCCCAAGGGGAGAAACTGGAAGCCCATGAGGCAACCATTAAAGAGCTGGAGAAAGCAGCGACCGACATGAGCGACCGGGTCACGGCGCTGGAGAGGGAAGTGGCGAGACTGGGCGCAACACAGGGGAGTCTGAAGGGCAGGGTAGATGACCAGGAAAACAGCTTGAGAAGGCAAAATGTTAGGATAGTGGGCCTGCCAGAGGGGACCGAGGGTAGAAACCCCACAGCATACGTGGCTGCGATGCTGGGCAACTTAGTGGGGAGGGACACTTTCCCCACCCCACCGGAAATGGACAGAGCACATCGGTCGCTGCGCCCGAAGCCCAAGGCAGGGGAACAACCGAGAGCCGTCATAGCCAAACTGCACCGGTACCGGGATAGGGAGACAACCCTGCGCTGGGCCAAGGAAAATAGAGCCTGCAAATGGGAAGGGCACGCCATCCGAGTCTATGAGGATCTTGGAGCAGACATAACTAAGAGACGGGCTGAGTTCAACAGAGTGAAAGCAGCTCTCTACAGGAGCAAAGTGCGTTTTGGTATGCTGTACCCAGCGAGACTCTGGGTCACATACCAAAACAAGGAATATTTCTTTACAGCCCCTGCTGAGGCGAATAGGTTCATCGAGGAGCACGGGCTGGAAAAAAACCAGGGAAGGTAGGGACGAGGGGCCCCTGGCAAGGGGCAACAACACGCCGACAGGGGGGGGTGGGGAGGGGCGAGGCAAAGCCAGACCCCCCGGGCAGGAACACCCAGAACAAAGAACAACCCACTGTGGCCAGGCCCCAGCACGACGGAACGAGAGTATTGGAGAAGGGAGAGCAGGCGAGAGGGGTGCAGGGTAGGATGGGGGAAGAGCGGGCAGAAAACCGTAGAGGCCAGGCAGAGGAGAAGCGAGACAACAACCTCCGAGAGGGGAGCCACCGTACTAGCAGGAAAGCTAGCGCTGGGGGCACGCAACAAAGCAGGGCCGCAGCGCACCCCCAACAGGGGGGAAGGCGCCAGGCAGGGGAGGGGGGGGATCACCCATCAAAGTCGGGAGAGCAAACGGGGACAGGAATAGGGGATAGAGGGGCAAAGGAGTGGTATACAGGGGAGGAGGGAAAAGGGAGAGACATGGGGGGGGGGGGGGGGGGGGGGGCACACAGGGAGCGAGAGACCAGGGAGGGGAAATGCAGGGACAAAGGAGGCCAGAAAAGGAACAGGGCCACAAAGTGCCACAACCAAGGGCTCGAAACAAGGAACCGCTGCAAGCACCCACCCAGTACGGTCTGTGAGCGAAGAGGCCCCCCGGAGTGCAGGGGACTACCCGCGTGGCGGACACACAGTGGACGGCCATGGCGGGTGCCCCCGGGACAAGGGAAAACCCCGGAGCGCAGAGACCCGACCGCATGGGGAGAGCTGTGATAGCGGCCATCCTGGACGGCCCCCTAACAAAGGGAAACCCCAGAGTGCAGGGGCGCGTCCACCAGATAAATATGGTTAATCCCACAGGAACGAGGGGGCAGAAGCCCCCCACCAGGATAATCACCTGGAACGTAAGGGGACTTAATGGCCCAGTGAAGAGATCCAGAGTCCTCACCCACCTCAGAAATATGAGGGCCGACATAGTCTTCCTCCAAGAGATGCACCTGAGGGAGCAGGACCAACTGCGGGTAAGAAAGGGCTGGGTGGGACAAACCTACCATTCCTGCTATGGGACAAGGGCCGGGGGGTGGCGATCCTGATCGGCAAGAGGACAATGTTTAGGGCGACAAAGACGGTTACAGACCCAGGGGGGCGGTATGTCATGGTCAGCGGGGCCCTGGATGAGGCGCCGGTAGTTCTAGTCAACGTGTACGCGCCCAACTGGGACGACACGAGTTTCATCAAAAAGACCATGGCAGAAATCCCGGACATAGCGACGCATCGACTAATCATGGGGGGGGACTTCAACTGTGTACAGCATCCAAAGACAGACAGATCAAACCCCAAAACGGGGAAAACCTCAAGCATGGCAAGGGAACTCAGTCACTTTATGGAGCAGATGGGAGCAGTGGACCCCTGGAGATACGCCCACCCGGGGGAGAAAGAATTCTCCTCCTTCTCCCCAGTACACAACGTGTACACCAGAATTGACTTCTTTGTCGTGGGGAAAACGGTGCTTCCACGGATAGACAAAGTGGAATACTCCGCAATTGTGATATCAGACCACGCCCCACACTACATGGACGTGCGGCTGGAGACGGGAAGGGCCCAGCGCCCCACATGGAGGTTGGACGGTGCCTTACTAGCTGACAAGGCCTTCAGCGAAAGGATAGCGCGGGCCATAGCGGAGTACACGGAGAACAACCAAAACGGGGAGGTCTCATCCTCCACGTTCTGGGAAGTGCTTAAGGCCGTACTAAGAGGGGGAAATCATTGCCTTCAAAGCGCAAAGAGATAGGGAGGAAAGGGTGGCTAGGCAGAAGTTGGTCGACTCCATACTGGAGGTAGACCGTAAATACTCCGAGGTCTCGACCGTAGAGCTCCTGGTGGAGAGAAAAGAACTACAAAGGAACTTTGACCTGCTCTCCACCAGGAAAGCAGTGCACCAACTCCGCCAGGCACGCGGGGCCCTGTACGAACACGGAGACAAAGCCAGCCGCCTGTTGGCACACCAGCTGAGAAAGCAGGCAGCCACCAGAGAAATTGTGCAAATCAGGGGTACCAGAGGCACGTTGGAAACAGAACCAGAGAGGATTAACAAAACCTTCAAGGCCTTCTACCAAGAGCTGTACACCTCAGAGCCCCCAACAGGGAAGGCTGGGATGAACCGGTTTCTTGATGGACTGGACATACCAGTCGTCGAGAGGGCAGAAAACGGGACCTGGAAGCACCACTAGCACTGGGAGAGATCATGGACAGAATTAGCTCCATGCAGACGGGGAAGGCGCCGGGACCGGACGGATTCCCGGCGGACTTCTACAAAACATTTGCAACAGCGCTGGCCCCGCACCTGCGGGAGATGTTCACAGACTCGCTAGCTATGGGCACACTGCAACCCACGTTAGCACAGGCCTCAATCTCGCTGATACCTAAGAAAGACAACGACCCAACGGAATGTGGGTCATACAGACCCATATCTCTGCTGAACGCAGACGCTAAAATACTGGCCAAAATCCTAGCCAAAAGGCTAGAAGACTGTGTACCTGAGGTGGTGACAGAGGACCAGACGGGCTTCGTCAAAGGTAGACAGCTTACCTCGAACATCAGGCGCCTGCTGAACGTGATAATGACCCCCTCCGGGGAGAGAACACGAGGTGATTGTCTCCCTGGATGCAGAAAAGGCCTTTGACAGAGTCGAATGGAAATACCTCATAGAGGTACTGGAGCGGTTCGGGCTTGGAACAGGGTTCACCGCTTGGGTAAAGCTCCTATACAACGCTCCCATGGCGACCAACAATACCAACTCCCAATACTTCCAGCTGCACAGGGGCACCAGACAAGGATGCCCACTGCCCCCGCTGCTGTTCGCACTAGCAATCGAACCGCTAGCAATCGCGCTCGGGGCAGCAAAAAATTGGAGGGGGATCCGAAGGGGAGGCAGAGAGCACAGAGTCTCACTCTATGCAGATGATCTGCTCCTCTACATCTCGGACCCACAAAGCAGCATGGACGGAATCATCGCGCTCCTGAAAGAGTTTGGAGCCTTCTCGGGCTACAAACTCAACATGAGCAAAAGCGAGATCTTCCCAGTACACCCGCAAGGGGGGGGGGGGGGGGGCAGCACTAAAGGGGCTGCCGTTCAAACAAGCCCGACACAAATTCCGCTACCTGGGGATCCAAATAGCCCATGACTGGAAAGGGATCCACAAATGGAACCTCACCAGCCTGACGGAGGAAGTAAAAAAGGACCTGCAAAGATGGAACACACTCCCACTCTCCCTCACGGGGAGAGTCCAGACGATCAAAATGAACGTACTGCCCAGGTTCCTCTTCCTGTTTAGATCCATTCCGATCTACATCCCCAAGGCCTTTTTCAAAGTGCTGGACAAACTTATCATGGCGTTCGTATGGAGGGGTAAAAAAGCTAGGATCCCAAAGAAGGTCCTACAAAAAACAAAATCCGGGGGGGGGCTAGCCCTCCCGAATCTACAATTCTACCACTGGGCGGCAACAGCCGAGCGAGTAAGGGGATGGATCCAGGAGCCAGAAGCCAAGTGGGTGCGTGCGGAGGAGGCCTCCTGCATGGGGACCTCCCTCCGGGCCCTCGCCACGGCAGCACTCTCATCCCCACCCAATAAACACTCCAGCAGCCCAGTGGTGACAGCCACCCTCCAATCCTGGAACCAACTGCGGCAGCAATTTGGCCTGACCAAAATGTCGGACAAGGCTCCCATCTGCAACATAGGTTCACACCAGCACTGACTGACGCCACCTTCAAAAGGTGGAGGCAGGACGGGGGGACACTGACAGTCAGGGACCTATACACAGACGACAGGATCGCAACACTGGACGAACTGACAGAAATTTCGGCTAGCTGGGGGGAACGAGCTACGGTACCTGCAGCTCAAAAACTTCCTACGAAAGGAGACAAGGATGTACCCACAACCGCCACGACAGACACTACTGGAAGACCGACTGGACGCAAGTATCCTAGAGAAAGGGAACTGTAGCGACATGTATGACCGACTGGTAGAAAGGGAAGACACCGTACTGGACGCAACAAGAATGAAATGGGAGGACGACCTGGGGATGGAGATAGGGTGGGGACTCTGGAGCGAAGCACTGCATAGGGTCAACTCCACCTCCACGTGCGCAAGGCTCAGCCTGACGCAACTAAAAGTGGTACATAGAGCCCACTTAACAAGAAACCGTATGAGTAGGTTTTTCCCGGAGGTGGAGGACAGATGTGAACGGTGCCAAAGAGGCCCGGCCAACCACGCCTACATGTTCTGGTCTTGCCCCAGACTTGTGGAGTACTGGACAGCCTTCTTCGAGACTATGTGCAAAGTGGTGGGGGTGAGGGTGGAGCCATGCCCGATAGTGGCGGTCTTCGGGGTTTCAGACCAGCCAGATCTATTCCTGGGGAGGAGGGCGGACGCCCTTGCCTTTGCCTCCCTGATTGCCCGCCATAGAATCCTGTTTGGCTGGCGGTCAGCAGCACCGCCCAGAGCTGCAGACTGGCTGTCCGACCTCTCGGAATCTCTCCAAATGGAGAAAATCAAATTCGCCATCCGAGGGTCAGACGACGGCTTCCACAGAACGTGGGAGCCATTCATGCAATTGTTCCAGGACCTGTTTGTGGCCAAAGTACAAGAGGAAGAATAGTCGGGTGGCCAAGAATCAGGGGAAAATGGACGGGAATCAGGGGAAGGTAGCCGGGGGGGGGGAGGCTACGGGTTCGTTCTGGGGGTTTGATGGCTAGCTAAGGCCCAAAACCAAACTATAAATAAATGCCTATAAACATGTGCCTCGGCCATATTGGGGAATATAAAATATGTATGCCGGCTAAAAGGGGCGGCCACAGTTGTTATTACGAAGATGCTTACCTGTAAATATACATGTTAATTTTTGCGTGTTTTTTTTTCTCTCTCTAATAATTTGTAATTTGTTGGATATAAAATATGAAAACTCAATAAAAAACATTTTATTAAAAAAAAAGTACTTCAGCTGTGTAGTCCCTGAAATATCTTCGCTCCCATTGATAGTTTTGTAGGCAGCTAGAATGTTGCGTTTTCGGTGTGAAGCTCCAAACCTTCCGAGCCATTTTCTGACCAGCTGGAGCTGTCAAATTCCGAGCTGTGCAACTGAGAGAGCCATCCTGCCTCAGATGTGACTGGAGAGGGCATTTTTGAGCTGTGTCATACTGGTGACCAGCAGTATTTCTAGCTTGAAGCCTGTCCCTGGTAGCAGCAGAGCTGGGCAAGGTTTGAAGTAATGAATTGTCACTTCCACAAAGAGATGCTGTTACTGGAGGGCAGTCCCTCCCCACTTTCTCGATCGTAAAACAGTTTTGGTTGGGGGGGGGGGGAGGGTGGAGGAAAAATACAGTCCAAGAAATTGAGGAACAGGTAGGAGTAGTGAAAAATTAAACAATAAACTGGGGAAAATTCTTTCAGTGACGATGGGAATGAGTCTTTGGCAACTTGGGAAACAAAATTTAAGGTGGGGGAAATAAATTTGTGAAGCATGCCATAGTTTACTGAATTTAATTTTTGAATTTGGAATACCCAATTCTTATTTCCAATTAAGGGGCAATTTGGCGTAGCCCATCCACCTACCCTGCACATCATTTTGGGTTGTAGGGTGAGACCCACGCAGACACAGGGAGAATGTGCAAACCACGCGGACAGTGACCCAGGGCCAGAATTCGAACCCGAGAGGCAGCAGTGCTAACCACTGCGCCGCCCGTACTGATGAATTCTTAATGGGTTTTGCCCATTATTATGTAAATCTGCTTTGTTAAAGAGTGGCACTGCACCGGGGAATTAAATACCGAAGATCTGGGGGAGGTGGAAATCGATCAAACATTGCGTTGTGTATGGCTGATTGGGGGCTGGTCAAACCAACAAACTTCTGGTTAACACAGAGATCGAGCCTTTGACTCTCTATTTGTATGTTTGCCTCTGATTTAAGAGGGTTGAGGGTTCACTCCTCGCTCCAGTCCAGTTGAGGGAGACCAGAGGTCTGGCTCTGAATCTTGGTTTAATACCCCACAGGTTTCTTGCCTGTTGGGTGTGGGTGGCCTTTGCTTTCGGCCTATAAAAGCCTTCCACCGTATGGAACTTAATCTACCCTATCGTTGGCCGTTTGGTGGTCACAGGAGGAGGCGGCGGGGCCTTCCCATCACAGCCTGACAGACTGTTATCCTGCGAATCCTCCCACTGCTTCATGCTGCTCTCGAGGGAAAGAGGGTGAAGCTGCATAAACAAGCACCATGGGGCTTTTGGGGATGAGGCAGTCGGGTCACGGGACTGGATGCAATACCAGCCATGCGGTGATTTAAGGGACAGAAACCAGGAGCAACCAGTTAAATGCATGTGGGGAGGGGGGTTATACTGCAGGTAAACAGAGAACCAGCAAAGCAGAAAGGGCCTGGTGAGGGAGTGCGCTGTATGGCGAAATAGGAGCAACAGTCGGTGGGAGAGCTTGCAACAAAATCTGTTGGGAGTCCCAAAGTGAGCGCATAGATTTGCTCACACTGGCCTACAGCAAATGTCTGCCAATAGTGAGACAAGTGTGACAGTACCACTGCGTGGCAAATGTTAAATACTGCAGCTGGAATTGACATACAAAGACTCAAGTCCATTTGGTTACTGTCACACAATGTTAAGTAGCTTAACTTCTCGCACATTGGTCGCCCATGGTTGCAACAGCGTTACACCGTCAAGACCACTCGCCAATTTAACTGTATTGACGCTCAATCGATTCTGTTCGTCTTCTCCTCAGATTTCCTATTCAAGTTCCTGGTGATCGGCAGTGCGGGAACAGGGAAATCATGTCTCCTCCATCAGTTTATTGAAAACAAATGTAAGTTCTTGGATCTTTCACTTGTTGCCGGGTTGATAGCGCACTGAATTGTGGGTGCCACTGTGGAATGGCCCAGGGCGGTGGGGGCTTTCCCTGGGAAATTTATTCAAAATTAGGTTGCGACCGTGCCGATCGGAAAGGAGATATGGTCCTTCTCTTATTCTTGCACTGTGCAGTGCAATCATTTGCAGCAATTTAGAGCGATTTCCTGGCCCATGGTTTTCACCCCTCTTGCTGGAGTGCATTTGTAAATGGTGGTACCTCACCAAGCAATTATTGTTCGCATATACCCACGTTCTCCCCGTGGCTATTTGACTGCAGGGGATGAGGGGACTTGTCACCATAACCGCAACCAAACCCATATTATTCCCGAAACTGGAGAAGAGCAATCGCCCTGAAACGTTAACTCTGTTTCCCTCTCTCTCTCTCTCTTCCCCACTGCTGTCTGACACCTGAGATTTTCCTGCATTTTATTGTTATTTCAGATATCGAGCATCGACAGGACCTGGCATTTAGGCTGGTACTAACCTCCTGTTGCGATCCACCAATTTAGTGCAGGGTCTTGGTAAATGCACAGACACGCTGGACCAAATAGTCTCTTCCTGTTCTATCAACTTCTATGTGAGGTTCTCTGTTTGAAAGGAACGTGATTTGAGCAATTAACAGCTATAACCCTGTACCAGCCAACCCACAACACCCCACACATGAGAGCAGCTCATGAAATGAATGAAATGAAAATCACTTATTGTCACAAGTAGGCTTCAAATGAAGTTACTGTGAAAAGCCCCTAGTTGCCACATTCCGGCACCTGTTCGGGGAGGCTGGTACGGGAATTGAACCGTGCTGCTTGCCCGCCCTGGTCTGCTTTCAAAGCCAGCGATTTAGCCGGTTGCTAAACCCAAAGTTTCCCAAAGGTACAACCTGCATCGTAAGGCTACTGTGACTAGGTGGTCTCGTGCTTAATCAGTGCAACACTGAGAGCCCGTGCCATCTGACTTCAGAGATGTGCAGGTTAGGTGGATTGGCCATGATAAATTACCCTTATTATCCAAAAAAGGTTAGGTGGGGTTATGGGGATAGGGTGGAGGTGTGGGCTTGGGTAGAGTGCTCTTTCCAAGGGCTGGTGCAGACTTGATGGGCCGAATGGCCTCCTGCACTGTAATTTCTATGAGGCCCATAGTCACTCACCTCGTGCATTTAATCGCTCGTATGCTCAGTTCCCACAAGTTATGCCATTCCCGGGCCGGCATACATAGCGGAGAAATAGCTACTCGCTTCACTGACCAGATTTCCCCTTCAGAAGCCACTGACCTCTTGCTAGATGGCACAGAGTCCTGCCCCCACCCCCACCCTTCAGTTGCTGAATCGAGTGACCTTCGTTCATGTCGGCTTTGAGAGGTGGCTGTTGGGAGGGCATCGTCGCCTATCGCAATTGTGCAAAGTCCAGGAGTGCGCTTTCTAGAATGGCTGACTGCATAGCGAGCAGGAACAGGGGCTAATTCAGTTTGCTTTCCACACCTCCCAGCCCACGTCTAACCTGAGCCCAGTACACCAAGACAGTCTTGCTGCCTCGCCCAAGTCTGCTAACTCAAATGCAAGTTGGTATCAAGACTGATTGATTTTGTTTTTAAACAATACCACATTCCATATCCAGTGCTGCTACATGGTTGGTGAAAATGTTGCCGTTTATACCTTTGCTTTACTTTCGTGAACTCCTTTGGTAACCGTGTCACTACTCTTGTCTGCAGTCAAACAGGATTCCAACCACACGATCGGCGTCGAGTTTGGATCAAAGGTAGTTAATGTAGGCGGCAAAACAGTTAAACTACAGATCTGGGACACAGCGGGACAGGAACGTTTCAGGTGAGACACTGTGGTATCTCAGTATTTCTGTCTTTGGCGGTCATATTAAAGAATGCACCACTTGTAAGTCGAGCAGCACCAGCTTTGCGCTGCTTCTGTTGTTTTTATCAGGCCGCTGATGCTATCAAGAAGAGCACTGAACCAACCCAGGTTGATGGTTGCCTCATAGAATACCTATAGTGCAGGCAGAGGCTATTCAGCCCCTCTGGTCTGTATTGACCCTTTGAGAGCACCTACCTGGGTCCAATCTCCCACCCTATCCCCTGTAACCCCACCCAACCAACCATTGGGATGCTAAGGGTCAATTGATCATGTCCAATCCACATCACCTGCACATCTTTGGACTGTGGGAGGAAACCAGAGCACCCGGAGGAAACCCATAGGGAGAACGTGCAAACTCCACACAGACTGTCACCCGAGGCCGAAATCGAACCCGGGTCCCTGGTGCTATGAGGTAGCGGTGCTGACCGCTGTGTCACCATGTCGCCCTCCTGCGACGGCTCAACGCTGTCAATCTGTGGGGCTCAGTATCTTCCCAAGCATGTGGAATCATGCTCAGAAACCAGCCATCTGACCCATCAGTTCTGAAAGAGTCATCTCACTGAACCCCACCCACTCCCCCATGCCCTTTTTAAAGCTTCTAATTCACCTTCAATGGTGTCTGGCTGATAATTCCACTTTCTTTTTTCTCTATAAATTTAGAGTACCCAATTCATTTTTTCCAATTAAGGGGCAATTTAACGCGGCCAATCCGCCTACCCTGCACCTCTTTGGGCTGTGGGGGTGAGACCCACGCCGACACGGGGCGAGCATGCAAACTCCACACGGACAGTGACCCAGAGCCGGTATCGAACCCGGGTCCTCGGTGCCCGTGAGGCAGCGGTGCTAACCACTGCGCCACCGTGCCTCCAGAATTCCACTTTCTAAACACGGAAGATTTTTCTAGCCTCCCTTCAATTATTGCTTAAACGTGTGCCCTTCCTCGTGTCAATGGAAGCATTCTAGCTTCTCCAAATTAAAACCGGTCACGCTCTGATCTTGTTCACCAGGGGAGAAAGCCCCTAACAAATCCTGATCCCTGCTAGCATCCCGGTGGCCCTGTATTGCAGGTTTTTACATTCTTACTTTGGTGGAGTGACCCAGATTATACACCTTAACTGTATCTTGAGACCAAACTTAAGGGCCTGCAGAGAGATTCCACATTTGATTATGTATTATGTGCCTCTAGCTGCGGCGAGGAACTCACTCCCTGACTCCCCAAAGCCTGTCCACCATCTACAAGGCACAAGTCAGGAGTGTGATGGAATACTCTCCACTTGCCTGGATGAGCGCAGCTCCCAACAACATTCAAAAAGCTCGACGCCATCCTCGACAAAGCAACCCCGCGTGATTGGCACCCCTTCCACAAACATCCACTCCCTCCACCACCGACGCACAGAAGCAGCCGTGTGCACCATCTACAAGATGCACTGCAGCAACTCACCAAGGCTCCTTGGGCAGTACCTTCCAGACCCACGACAGCACATTACCACCACCTGGAGGTTCCCTGGAAGCATCCCGCCTTCCTGACTTGGAAATACCCATCGGCTGTTCCTTCACTGTCGCTGGGTCAGAATCCTGGAACGCACTCCCTAAAAGGACTGCAGCGGCTCAAGAAGGCTGCTCACTGCCACCATCTCGAGGGGATTTCGGGATGGGCAATAATTACTGGCCTAACCAGTGGCGCCCACATTCCGTAAATGGGATTGTTGACAAAAAGCTGTAAACCCAACTTTCATTCGCTTGTTTTTATGGACTCTTCGGGGCAGCAGGGTAGCATGGTGGTTAGCATAAATGCTTCACAGCTCCAGGGTCCCAGGTTTGATTCCCGGCTGGTTCACTGTCTGTGTGGAGTCTGCACGTCCTCCCCCTGTGTGCGTGGGTTTCCTCCGGGTGCTCCGGTTTCCTCCCACAGTCCAAAGATGTGCGGGTTAGGTGGATTGGCCATGCTAAATTGCCCGTAGTGTCCTAATAAAAGTAGGGTTAAGGGGGGATGTTGTTGGGTTACGGGTATAGGGTGGATACGTGGGTTTGAGTAGGGTGATCATGGCTCGGCACAACATTGAGGGCTGAAGGGCCTGTTCTGTGCTGTACTGTTCTATGTTCTATGTTCTGTTGTGCTCCCACCTTTGACTCCTGCATCAGTTGGCCTTTGCCTATCCATCTCTGTAGTTTTGAGTTGCATTTATTCCCACCCCGGCTTACAATTATAATCTCGATTGCCGATTATCTTAGCTGAAAATGGTTGAGGGACTTGGCATCGTCTCGGGATTTTACCTGGACGCTTCTGCCCTCCTGCGGCTGTTATGAGATGTGCCTTTCCCGCCCGAACCTGTGTTGTCCGCTCTGCTCACTGAAACAATTCCAACTCCTCTCATACCTTCCCACCCCCCTTCCCAGGCCGCCCATGATGAAATAATCTATTGGAATGGCTCACTTTTTCATCATTCGGAAGAATAGAACATAGAATAGTCACATTGAAGGGCATTTCCCTGTGTGTTAGTGCCCCAAAATGGATGGGACCGAATTAACTTCATCGCTGGCATCTTTCTGGGTGTATTTCTCGTTCAATGTAAGCACTATTTTTGTACATCCGTTGCTCTTGCTTCTCTGAGCACAGTTGATGGACTTGGTGACTGACAGAGGAGCTGATTTGCTTGGATTTCTCAGAAAGGAGCGAGGTTGCTAGAATAAGACGACCAAAAATGTATTTCCCCCCAGGAGTCGGGCAAGCCTTTGGAGTAATCCTCAATGTTCCTTGACGTCTCGGGGCCTTGACAGGCTTGCCATGTGGGCAGTGCGGGACAAAATGAGTTCACACTTAGTGCCAGAGGCCTCTGTTAATCATGATCAATACCAATATGGATCTGAACGATTCTGCATGAACTCCTGACTCGTCTGTCCCTACCAAATCAGACGATAATCACCCTGCTATTCTCTCTTCCCTTCCCCCCCCCCCCCCCCCCCCCCCCCCCTTTACGGTCACTGCGTTCTGTAATCCAAGCTGTGCTACATCCATTCGTTGGCTGATACTCTGGAGAGCGGCGGGATGGTACCATATTACCCCCCCTGATCCATTCCAATTATGGTGTCCTTATTGCCGCTCTGAATGCAGCACCGACCCACAGTGGACTCTGAACTGTTGCCTGTACGGTCTAGTGCCACCCAGTGTTGTACATTTACTAATTCTGCCTTTACGGTGCATTGCCTGATCTCTGTCTTGTCTCTTTCAGATCCGTAACGAGGAGTTACTATAGGGGAGCCGCAGGCGCACTTTTGGTATACGACATCACAAGGTGTGTTCACGCGTGTTTTGCTGTGAGTTGCATATTCTTGGAGCTTTGTCAGGAGGTTTCAGGCAGTATTAATAAAGGGACAGCTTAAGGGCCTGTAGCTCACCAGCCCTCATTGCTGGAATAAAGGCGAAAGGTATGCTGCTCCTGAATGAAGCCCCAGACGAGTTGCAGTGTAACAGTGAGTTTAGAGTTGGTGGCTGACCTCACCATGTCCCAGACTCAAATCATAGAATCCCTACAGTGCAGAAGGAGGCCATTCGGCCCAGTGAGTGCACCGACCTATTGAAAGAGCACCATACCTAAGCCCACACCTCTACCCTATCCCCGTAACTCCACCGACTCGGACACTCAGGGGCAATTTGGCTTGGCCAATCCACCTAACCACATCTTTGGACGTGGGAGGAAACCCAAGCAGACACGGGGAGAACATGCAAACTCCACACAGACAGTCACTGGAACCTGTTCCATGGCGCTGTGAGACAGCAGTGCTAACCACTGTGCCACCGTGCCGTAAATCTCAGAAGGTGCTCTTCCCAATTACTGCCCGAGTTTGGATTTCCTTGCTATGCCGATGTGAGTTAAACAATTCTAGAATTGTTCAACTCACATTGGCATAGCAAGGAAATATTACACGCCCACCATTGTTCTTTAGTGATATAGTCATGTCTTTTCACACCTTGTCATGTGTTAATACTAATAAACCAAGTAACTGAGCTTCACTATAGAAAGCTAGGAACCCTCCACACGTCATGCACTAAATAATCTTAAAACAAAACAAGCATGCTGGCAAATGAGTAGCTCCGAGCTCTTTGGGGGGGGGGGGGGGGGGGGGGGGGGACACGCCAGGGAGCGGAGTATGCGAAAATCCCAGCTACAGGCAAACTGCAGCTTGGAGCTTGGATAGAGAAATGGCTATCCCCAGAGCGACAGGAAATCCTATGGACAGAAGTGTCAATCAAGGTGCCTCCGAGGGAACAGATCAGCAGACTGATCCACTTGTCACTTGTATTGGCACCAGCGTGCGACTGTAAAAATTGTACTACATTAACTCGCTGTCGGCCTTAATAATGCCTCTTGTGTGATACCTTTATTCAACACCGCTAATGGCTGCCTTGACAGACACGCTGCTCTGCTGTAGCATTATCTGGCAGCAATTGGCATGTTAAAATTCAGGTTTGCTCTGCGTAAAAACAAACATCAATCGTACCGTGCCAGCGGTATAATACTTGACTTTATGTGTAGCTTTTCCAAAACTGTAAAAGGATCCTGGTAACTTCAGTCCT
This sequence comes from Scyliorhinus canicula, assembly GCF_902713615.1. Classification (NCBI taxonomy): domain Eukaryota; kingdom Metazoa; phylum Chordata; class Chondrichthyes; order Carcharhiniformes; family Scyliorhinidae; genus Scyliorhinus; species Scyliorhinus canicula. The sequence continues at coordinate 14,989,033 of NC_052172.1, forward strand.
GTCAATCACCTTTTTGTCGCTGACTCTCTAATGGAGGAATGACGGCACAGAACCTGTCAATTTGGCTGCTGAACGTGTACTCGTGTCATGTGAGAGTACCTTTAAGAAATGGGTGTGTATATAAATATCTGTAGTGACAGTACCTTTAAGAAATGGGTGTTTATTACTGCAGTGATGTCAGAGTGGGTGGAGCTGGGCTGTCTCAGTTTTTTACTTTTGTTTTAGGCTGTTTGCTGCAGGGTGTGTTTTAGTTTTGTTTTCAGAGCTGGATAGCTGCAGTCACATCCAGAAGGTGTATTAGAGTCTCCTGTAATCTAAAGACTGTAAATCGATCCTGGTGATTTAAAACTAATAACAGTAGTGACTTTAACCTGATGCACTTCTGGTAAAAGGTGTTTTAAGTCTTATGGATGTTAAGAGGAAAGCTTAAAGGATTACTTAGTGTTGTGTTCTTTGGGGGTTGTATTTGAATATGGTTGCTAAGATGTTCACTGTATGTTTTAAAAAGGTTAACTTAAGTTCATAGAATAAACATTGTTTTGCTTTAAAAATTACTTTTCCATTTCTGCTGTACCACACCTGTAGAGTGGGCCGCGTGCTCCCCATACCACAACCTATTAAAATTTGTGGGTCAGGTGAACTCCATGATACACTTTGGCCCATAACATAACACCTGGCCCATAACATTAGGCAGAGTGACAGAGGGAAATAAATAACCCTCGTCAGTCCTCGAGGACTTTAGCCGAAATTTCAACGGCAGATTTGCTTTGTAGACCAAATTCTTTATAATCAGGCGCTTGAAAACTATTAACGATCTCTAGCATTGAAGCAGATAAAAGAATGGACTGTTTGTTCCCCGGCAGCCACTTGCTGGTTTTGTTTGTTCTTTGCAATTATCCTTGATGCCCGAGGTGCAATTTTCACTGAAAAGGGCCCATTGTTCTTTAAACAATCAATGTTCAATTATCCCAGCTCCTGAGCACAACCTGTATCCTGGCTGACACATGTCAAAAAACCTCCTTTTCTCTTAGAAACTGGAAAGTCTCTGAATTGTTATTTTGACACCAAGTTAAAGGATGTATTTTGACGGCTAAGCTGCCTCGTACCAGTCTTTCCACCACTTTATTCCGTCTGTACTAAAGTCATATTTATTGTTTTTTAAAATAAATTTAGAGTACCCAATTCATTTTTCCAATTAAGGGGCAATTTAGCGTGGCCAATCCACCTAGCTTGCACATTTTTGGGTTGTGGGGGCGAAACCCACGCAAACACGGGGAGAACGTGCAAACTCCACACGGACAGTGACCCAGAGTCGGGATTGAACCTGGGACCTCAGCGCCGTGAGGCTGCAGTGCTAACTTACTGCGCCACCATGCTGCCCCCTAAAGTCATATTTATAAACGAGTGTCTAGATTTTCCTCTGCCTCTTGATTGAATTCTATTTCTATTCTGGAGGAGGTAATGTGGGTGGTTTTCACTGGTAAAGAACCCACTGCCTAACCCTCCACATACGCACATCCACACACACCCTGTTATGTTTGCAGTCCCATTAAATGACTTGTCGTACTTGTTCCTCTTTCTCATTGTTGCCCTTGCTGCGTGCGCAGGAAATGTTTAAATCCTTACGTACGGAATACGAATGTGAATAACCAGAAGTACGATAAAGAAAAATTGCCGTAACTGCTGGATTTGCTGGAAATAATCTCAAGTCGGGCGGCACCTGTGGAGAGAGAGAGAGACGATTAACATTCTGGCCTGGGGCAGCACGGTGGCGCAGTGATTAGCACTGCAGCCTCACGGCGCCGAGGTACCAGATCTGGGTTACTGTCCGTGTGGAGTTTGCACCTTCTCCCCGTGTTTGCATGGGTTTCGCCCCCACAACCCAAAGATGTGCAGGGTAGGTGGATTGGCCACGCTAAATTTCCCCTTAATTGGAAAAAATGAATTGGTTACTTTGAATTTATAATAACAAACAACATTCTGACCACTGATTTGAAAAATTAGCTGTTTCTGTCAGTGGTGTCTGATCTGAGTATTTCCAACCTTTTCTGTCTGTTTCATGGTAAATCTTTTATTAAAAAAATAAATAAAAAATTTGAATAGCCAATTATTTTTTTTTTACAATTAAGGGACAATTTAGTATGGCCAATCCACCTAACCTGCACATCTTTGGGTTGTGGGGTGTGAGACCCACACAGACACGGGGAGAATGTGCAAACTCCACACGGACAGTGACCCAGGGCCGGGATTGGAAACTGAGTCCTCAGTGTCGTAGTCCCAGTGCTAACCACTGGACCACGTGCCGCCCTTTTTCATGGTAAATCATCGATTATCATAGAATTTACCGTGCAGAAGGAGGCCATTTAGCCCATCAAGTCTGCACCGGCTCTTGGAAAGAGCACCCTACCCAAGGTCAACACCTCCACCCTATCCCCATAACCCAACACTAAGGGCAATTTTGGACACTAAGGGCAATTTATCACGGCCAATCCACCCTAACCTGCACATCTTTGGACTGTGGGAGGAAACCGGAGCACCCGGAGGAAACCCACGCACACACGGGGAGAACGTGCAGACTCCGCACAGATAGTGACCCAAGCCGGATTCGAACCTGGGAACCTGGAGCTGTGAAGCAATTGTGCTATCCACAATGCTACCATGCTGCCCGAGGTGAAGGTACTTCATTTTTTTTCTCCCCAGTCAAATTAACAAAGCTGGCCACTCTTGAATTGGAGTGCCGAATTTATCTTTCCCCTCTATCCCTTCCTTTTCTCAAATTTTCTCCAGACCTTCATGTTTCCCGTTGAACTGGTTTTATTTTGATTTTGTCAATCCAGTTACCAATCAAGTTGTCCTCCCATCAATTTGTATAGCATCTATAAGATAATAAAGCTTTCCGAGATAATTAAAAAAAAAAATTTAGAGTACCCAATTCATTTTTTCCAATTAAGGGGCAGTTTAGCGTGGCCAATCCACCTACCCTGCACATCTTTGGGTTGTTGGGACAAAACCCACACAAACACGGGGAGAATGTGCAAACTCCACACGGACAGTGACCCAGGGCCGGGATCGAACCTGGGACCTCAGCGCCGTGAGGCAGCAGGGCTAACCCACTGCGCTGCCCCTCTTTCCGAGATACTTTGTTAGGTAACAAGCCTGAGGCATTCGTACTGAGACGCTGCAGTATTCCGATCATGACTCCCCGTATTTTAAAAATAAATTCAGAGTACCCAATTCTTTTTTTTCAATTGAGGCCATTTCGCATGGCCAATCCACCTACCCTGCCCATCTTTTTTGGGTTGTGGGGGTGAGATCAACGCAGACACGGAGAATGTGCAAGCTCCACACGGACAGGGGGCCAGGATCGAATCCGGGTCCTTGGCGCCGTGAGGCAGTAGTGCTAACCACTGTGCCAACGTGCCGCCCTTTTCTGATGTCTTACCCAGACTCCTGTGCTCAGTTCCGCTCACCCAAGGCCCTCTAGGATTATCTTCGCCCTGGATGCAGTGTTTATCGAGTTGCTGTAACGAATGATGAGCGAAAGATGAGGAAACCTCGTGCACCTCAACTGGGTGAGGACTTTCTAGAGATTCACATGATGCGGAACAGAATAGAGAAAATGGAGCCTTGACATCAGTCCACCAATGCAGTGCAAAGGGGTGAGAAGCTGGGAAAGTTCGCAACTCATGGTATGAACTGCATGCCGGGAAGGGGGTGGGGCAGTGGTGTAGTGGTTAGCGCTGCTGCCTACAGCGCCGAGGTCCCAAGTTTGAATCCCGGCCCTGGGTCATTGTCTGCGTGGAGTTTGCGCATTCTCCTCGTGTCTGGTGGGTTTCGCTCCCACAACCCAAAGATGGCAGCACGGTAGCATGGTGGATAGCACAATCGCTTCACAGCTCCAGCGTCCCAGGTTCGATTCCGGCCTCGGGTCATTGTCTGTGCGGAGTCTGCACATCCTCCCCGTGTGTGCATGGGTTTTCTCCGGGTGCTCCGGTTTCCTCCCACAGTCCAAAGATGTGCAGATTAGGTGGATTGGCCATGAGAAATTGCCCTTAGTGTCCAAAATTGCCCTTAAGTGTGTTGGGTGGGGTTACTAGGTTATGGGGATAGGGTGGAGGTGTTAATCTTGGATAGGGTGCTCTTTCCAGGAGCCGGTGCAGACTCGATGGGCCAAATGGCCTCCTTCTGCACTGTAAATTCTATGTGCAGGGTAGATGGATTGGCCATGCTAAATTGCCACTTAATTGGAAAAAAAAAAACAATTGAGAACTCTAAATTTTAAAATAAATGAACTGAACGCGGAGCAGACTCCCAGATGGGATAACGGAGATAAAGCTGTGGAAAGATTGAAGCTGAGTGGTTTGGTGGAAGGGCTATAGGTTTTGATAGAAAGGTGAGCAAGGTATGCCAATTGACCTCATGTCTGCATTGACTTTTCGAGACTGCGAAAGTTAACCAGTACGATTCCTTGAAAGCAGCTCTTGCTGTGAGAAAGGGAAATGGAAGAATCTTCACATCAGCGACAGACTGGTTGTAAAATAGAATATAAGCTGGAGGAGGCCATTCAGCCCCTTGAGCCTTTTGGATCATTGAGTTAGATTGTTTTGGTTGAAACTGGTTGAAATGAAAAGCCAGTTTCTGGGCTGTATAATCCTAATTTATCTCCACTCCCATCTACCCACCATGGTCCAGGAGCCCCACAACAATAAATGTAACTGATGCCCTTTTGTTTCTTACCCTGTGAAGCCGTGAGACGTACAACGCACTTACGAATTGGCTGACAGATGCCCGGACGCTTGCCAGTCCCAATATCGTCATTATTCTCTGTGGGAACAAGAAGGACCTGGATGCAGACCGAGAGGTCACGTTCCTAGAGGCGTCACGCTTTGCACAAGAAAATGGTAACTCACTTATTACCCAGTCAAGTTGAGAGTTTGTTAGTCTGACCTATAATTGGCAGTTGTTGGCTTCAATGTTGGCCCAGCTAAGGTTTGTCCGGGGTGGTTGGGAGCACTGGGAAATCCCTGATTTGGAAAGTGACTGAAATAATCCTGAACCCTGCCTGTATTTTTGCTCTTCGCTAACCCAAGGATACAGACATTGAGGCACTCCAGGCGAGATCATGGAGGATTTGCACCCATGCCCTTCTGCTCTTTGAGGCCCTTCCCCACACCAGACCCCACTGCACCCGTGTTTCCTTCCGTCCCAGGGTCGTTCCCCATCGGGAACCCACTGCCCGAAAGGGTGTTGGAAACAAATCCGGTGGTGCGTTTCAAGAGAATTGGATGCAGGTGTGCAGGGCTTTGGGGAAAGAGCAGGAAGAGTTGGGGGGGGGGGGGGGCTAGCTCTCTCAGAGCACCAGCGCTCACACGGCAGGCAAGATGGCCGCCTCCTGTTTGTACGATTCTTGACTGAGAGGGGGGGCCGCAACCCAGGCATTCATGGGTCCTGTGCAAGCCAGCTGCCAGGGGGCACATAACCAAGAAGAACTCAGCACCTTGCCCTGTGAAGAAGCACCTGTAAGCCCCCAGATCAGTGTGGGACACCATTAGTGAGTACCGGAGGTGTTATGTGAAATGGGGCCACAGTGGTACAGGTTGTGTGTGCAGAATCTCTGGTGAAGGTGTGCGAGTGTGAAGCGGTTCACAAGCTCTTTTGGTTTTCCCGGCACAGAGCTGATGTTTCTGGAGACCAGTGCACTGACTGGAGAAAATGTGGAAGAAGCATTTCTGAAGTGTGCTAGGACCATTTTAAATAAAATTGAATCAGGTAACACAAAATAATTATTACACACTTTATTTCCCCGATCTGTCACCCGCTGACAGATCACTTATTTCTCTCCCTCCGCCAACGCCAGCCCCTCCCTTAGCTTTGCTGATGCGAAGGTTCTAAGAACAGTTAAATCCTTTAGTTAGCCAAAAGTGGTCATTCGTATTCGTCTCTGTCCTCTCTCTCTCTCTCTCGCGTCTCTGTCTTCTCTCTCTCCCTCGTGTCTCTCCTCTCTGTCATCTCTGTCCTCTCTCTCATCTCTGTCCTCTCTCTCATCTCTGTCCTCTCTCTCTCGTCTGTCCTCTCTCATCTCTGTCCTCTCTCTCTCTCTCTCGTCTGTCCTCTCTCTCGTCTCTGTCCCCTTTCTCTCGTCTCTGTCCCCTTTCTCTCGTCTCTGTCCTCTCTCTCTCGTCTCTGTCCCCTCTCTCTCGTCTCTGTCCCCTCTCTCTCGTCTCTGTCCCCTCTCTCTCGTCTCTGTCCCCTCTCTCTCGTCTCTGTCCCCTCTCTCTCGTCTCTGTCCCCTCTCTCTCGTCTCTGTCCCCTCTCTCTCGTCTCTGTCCCCTCTCTCTCGTCTCTGTCCCCTCTCTCTCGTCTCTGTCCTCTCTCTCTCGTCTCTGTCCTCTCTCTCTCGTCTCTGTCCTCTCTCTCTCGTCTCTGTCCTCTCTCTCTCTCGTCTCTGTCCTCTCTCTCTCTCGTCTCTGTCCTCTCTCTCTCTCGTCTCTGTCCTCTCTCTCTCGTCTCTGTCCTCTCTCTCTCGTCTCGTCTCCCTCTCTCGTCTCTCTCTCCCTCTCGTCGTCTCTCTCTCTCGTCTCTGTCCTCTCTCTCTCTCGTCTCTGTCCTCTCTCTCTCTCGTCTCTGTCCTCTCTCTCTCTCTGTCTCTGTCCTCTCTCTCTCGTCTCTGCCCTCTCTCTCTCGTCTCTGCTCTCTCTCTCTCGTCTCTGCCCTCTCTCTCTCGTCTCTGCCCTCTCTCTCTCGTCTCTGTCCTCTCTCTCTATTCCCGCTTCTCTCTCTCTTCCGCTTCTCTCTCTCTTCCGCTCTCTCTCTCTTCCCGCTTCTCTCTCTTTCCCCTTCTCTCTCTCTTCCCGCTTCTCTCTCTCTTCCCGCTTCTCTCTCTCTTCCCGCTTCTCTCTCTTCCGCTTCTCTCTCTCTTCCCGCTCTCTCTCACTCCCCGCTCTCTCTCTCTTTCCCGCTTCTCTCTCTCTTCCCGCTCTCTCTCTCTTCCCGCTTCTCTCTCTCTTCCCGCTTCTCTCTCTCTTCCCGCTTCTCTCTCTCTTCCCGCTTCTCTCTCTCTTCCCGCTTCTCTCTCTCTTCCCGCTTCTCTCTCTTCCCGCTTCTCTCTCTCTTCCCGCTTCTCTCTCTCTTCCCGCTTCTCTCTCTCCCCCTCCGAACACATACCAAGTCCTCATTGACCTTTGTGCTTGCCATCTCTATTGGCTCCCACTCCAGGCTAAAATTTAAAAATCCCATCCTTGCTTTGAAACCCCTCCATAGCATTGCTCCTCTAATTCTGCCCCCCCCCCCCCCGGCGCATTCTGTGTTCGCTTCACTCCCAATATTGGCATCCGTGCCTTCAGTCCCGAAGCCCTAACTTTTGAAATTCCCTCCTTACACCTTGCTGAACCCTTCCTGCCATAAGGTGACCCTAAGGTCTACCGTTGACTAAATGTTGAGTCACCTGCCCATATGTCTCTGTGTGACTCGCGCTCAAATCTCCTGTGGCGCACTTTGGGACCGTTTACTGTATTGGAGGTGCTACATGGGGCGGCACGGTGGCATAGTGGTTAGCACTGCTGCCTGACAGCGCTTGGTGTTGTGAGGCAGCAGTGCTAACCAATATGAGCAGCATTCAAGAATGAGACCTCTGCCTCTTTCTAGCCAAGGATCACTGGGACCAGGCGAGGGGCCCCACTGCCTCGTCTGAAAATAGCCAACTCCATCGGGGTGGTGGCAATGGAGCTCATAAGGGTTGTTATTCTGCTGGGTGATCCATTTGACGCACATGCATACCCAGTTTAAGCTTGTGGGTGTCTGTTTCTGTGTTTGGGCCAAGTCACCTCGTTTGTAAGAGCCGAATGGACTCTTCTTTCCCGTGTGGCATGTGCAGTGAAGCACCCCAGCTTTCTAACGGAGGAAGTAGAAGGACAAACCCATCTCTCTTTTGCAAATCTGCAGGTGAGCTAGACCCGGAGCGTATGGGCTCAGGAATCCAGTACGGCGATGCCTCCTTACGCCAGCTACGCCAGCCGAGAGGCATGCAGACACAAAACAAACAACAGTGCAACTGCTAGGCACACGGTGGCGGGGACTTGATGCTGCAGAGCTCACGACAAAGAAGGTAAGATCGGCAAACATTCCGGAGAAGGCGGTTCTCAGCGTTGAGAGAATGCGCCGGGCGGGAGGCCGGCTGGAGTGGGCTACTTGGTGGGGTTAATTTAGGAGAAAAGATTGCACAAGCTATCCCTGCCTCCCCGTGAATATAGAAGACCAAGGACTGGGGGGTTTTAAATGGGTTAATAGGGTAGATAAGAAACTTTCCTCCGCTGAGACTTCAGGACAAGATGGTGTAACCTCAAAATTGAAACTGGGCCAGACGAGGATGATGTCCAGGAATGTTGCACCTCGTATCGGGTAGGATACTCTGAATGCTGTCCCTCCAAAAATATTATTTTCATTATTTTGTGAGATGCGGGCATTGCTGGCTGGGTCAGCATTTATTGCCCAGGCCTAATATCCCTTGAACCGAGCGTGTGTCTCGGCCATTCCAGAGGGTGCGTTAAGACTCAACCACATTGCTGTGGGTCTGGAGTCACATGTAGGCCAGACCGGGTAAGGACAGCAGATTTCCCTCCAAAAAGGGGCATTAGTGAACCGGGTGGGTTTTATCGGCAATGGTGCCATGGTCGTCATTTGACTTTTAATTCCAGATTTTTATTGAATTTAAATTTCAACATCTGCCCGGATTGGTGCCCGGATCCCCAGAGCATTGCCCTGGGTCTTCTGGACTACTGAGAGGCCCATTTAGAATTCCAAACTGAGATTGATGGGCTTTTTGTCAGGCAGACATATTAAGGCGAGTGGGGAGAACCAATCACCTGTCAGCTTATTGAATGGTGCCACCAACCAGATGGGCGAATGGCCTCCTCCTGCACTTTGACCTTTCCTCTAAGATCCAGATTTAAACCCGATGCAGATTCATAGGGTGATGGACCTTTCAACCCGCTGTCCAGGATCTTCTGTGAAGTACACTTGGGGGCCACCAGCGCACAACAGCTCTGATAGTGCCGATTGACAATTTCTGACAAGCGGAGGGGGCAGTTAATGTCTAATGTCTCTGTTTATTTAAAATGGTGGAGAAATATTTCACTGCACAAAGTCTGCCAATTGAATAAGAAATAGATAATCTTCCACGAAAATAAGATTTTTTTTTCAAATGGCGTGTTCTGAAGTTGGGTCTGAGGCAGTGTAGAGGGAGCTTTACTCTGTATGTAACCCCGTGCAGTCCCTGTCCTGGGAGTGTTGGATGGGGACAGTGTAGACGGAGCTTTACTCTGTATCTAACCCCGTGCTGTACCTGTCCTGGGAGTGTTTGATGGGGTCAGTGTAGAGGGAGCATTACTCTGCGTCTAACCCCTTGATGTACCTGTCCTGGGAGTGTTTGATGGGGACAGTGTAGAGGAAGCTTTACTCTGTATCTAACCCCGTGCTGTACCTGTCCTGGGAGTGTTTGATGGGGACAGTGTAGAGAGAGCTTTACTCTGCATCTAACCCCGTGCTGTACCTGTCCTGGGAGTGTTTGATGGGGACAGTGTAGAGGGAGCTTTACTCTGTGTCTAACCCCGTGCTGTACCTGTCCTGGGAGTGTTTGATGGGGACAGTGTAGAGGGAGCTTTACTCTGTATCTAACCCCGTGCTGTACCTGTCCTGGGAGTGTTTGATGGGGACAGTGTAGAGGGAGCTTTACTCTGTATCTAACCCCGTGCTGTACCTGTCCTGGGAGTGTTTGATGGGGACAGTGTAGAGGGAGCTTTACTCTGTATCTAGTCTATGACAACAGGGTGTGCAGTCACTCGCAGCACCAGCAGGGCACAGCGTATTTGAGGCTTATTCTTGGGTTCAGCTGCAATTAATGCAACCTGCGCTGTCAGGCTTTGCATTCTCTTTAAAGCTAATAAGTATTTATAATCGTTTTGTGTATTTTTATTGTTTTACAGTATGACTGATTATATGACTACATTTCAAAAGTGTTACATGAGCTGTAAAACATTTGGGGACATCCTGAAGTTCATGGAAGGCATTCTAGAAGGGAAAATTTCCCCCTCTGTGTGACAATACATTTGACCACTGCTATTTCTTCTCTTCCACAGTGCGACAAGTCGATCAGTTTGATGGAAACTTTAGGACCAGAGGGGGAAGCACTGGCCTTGGCTGATTTTCCGGGAGGGCGGGGGGGGGGGGATCAGTGCCTTGCCTTGACGTCCAATGACCCAGACCTCCCACCTGTACAGAATACTGTGTGTCATCTGCCTGTTTAGTGAGCAATCCTTCCGATTCCAATGTTTTATATAACTGTCTCCCTTTTGGTTAAGCCTCCTGGCCACGTAACCCCACAGGGCGCAAAGAAGGGAAAATAATGTCTGCTTTTCCAAAAAAAAAAAATTGAAAGTGCACACTGGGTGTTGTGGGAAATGGGTGATTCTTTCCCCATCGGGCTCTTTAATTATTTCAGTCAAGTGATATTATTGAACTCCTACCTTATTGGCCGACTCCGTGCAATAGACTGTATTCGCCGCCATTTTGAGTATAATTGTTGTTCAAAATGGGATCTGTAAATAGAACCCCACCCCCCATTCCCATATAACACAGCTTACACTTTGTGCTAGTGGCTCGATATAACATTTAATTTAACTTTCGCACCACTGGGTACGTTTCAGTTGGCTCCAATCCATCTGCAGTGTTGGTCAAAACTTAATTTTCGGACTGGGAAACTGGACCCTGCTCAAAGTTTTGGTCGCCAAAGACGGTTCTGGTTTTTCCCCAGGTCTGCCTGCTGATCTGCAGTGCTCCTTGCCCGACTTCAAGCTGCCTTCCTTGCCCCCCCCCTGTATTTTGCACTTGCGAATCTGTTAGCGCAGCAGTGTATTTACTTATCGTTTGTGTTTGACAACATTTCTTCCAAACTAGCCCTTGTTCTCTGCCCCGCTCCATCACCCACCCTATTGCATTGTGCCCTGTGCAAGGGCTCCATCAGCACCCCCCCACCCCCCCGCTGATTCATGTCATCCTAGAAACAGAGATGTTCCATCCCCCCCTGCCTCCTCTCCTGCTTCGCACTTCAATCAGATTGTGGCCGGCCTGTACTGCAAATCCATTCGCCCACCTTTTGTTCCTTGTCCTTTCATACCCTCGCCCAACAATCATCTATCAATCTCAGTCTCGGGTTTCAATTGAGCCAGCATCCATAGCCCTTTTTGAGGAGTGTGTTCCGTCCGGGTTTCCAACAACTCTCGCATGGAGGAAAAATTGCTTTCAGATCTGATATTTGGAAGCAGATGTTTGTCAGGCGGCTATGGCGGAGGCATCTTCAGTTGAGCCAACGTCACCCCCAACTGGCCCCAGTGCAGACCTGAGAATGTGTTGCACTGCCTTCCTCTCCTGGACTTGATTTGAAACTGAAGCTACAAGGGGTTGGTTGCCAGTCCAGACCCAATTGCGTTGTGCCAGGATGCAGAACCCACCTCCGCTCATTAGCCATCTGGGTCATTAGGGGTGAATCTCTTCGCTGCTCCCTCTCGTTCGCTCTCGGGGAATGTTCGCTGGTCCAATGCGCCGGCGACCCAGTTTGGATACTCGAGTGCTTCTGAACGAACGTCACCCGCCGTCCCACACCTATCTGCAAAGTTTGTCGGTTCTTCCTGTGTCGTTGCACACTGGAGCATTGACCACGTACCCCCGAGCCCAGAACGTCACTGACTGTGAAAGGGTCGCTGTGGCTGGACCAGTTGTGATTGTCCCGAGTGGTTAGGCTGTGGGGTGGGGGGGGGGGGGAGGTTTTGCTTCCGTCCACCCAGAATGTAGCCACGCCAGGCGGTACAACCCGGCAGGTCTGGCTTCATTTCTGGACCTGCTGCACCTCACGCGCCCACACCACCTCCCTCTTCCCAACCTCAATGTGTGAGCAACAACAAATTGACTTTGCTTTAATTTGCCTGTAGACTCGGAAGACAAAGTCAAACCGTTTCTCTCAATAACCTGTTCCCGGATTGAGCAACGGGCTCGCGTTTTAAAGGAAGTTTTGTGATAGGCACTGCCTTCTTTCAGTGGTCAGGGGTGATGTCAGTCCCATGGCGCCAATCCAGACGCCGCCTTGCACGCCCGAACCAACTGGATTCTTTCCCGTTTGAGTTTCTTTAGCAGCAGCAGTGCCCGATGAGCAAGGGGCCCGGAGTTTTGAGGCAGTTGTTAACACGCTAACGCTCCCGGGCGGTGTATTCGGCAGGGCTTTCAACCTGGCAGCATGATCCAATCTCCGTTAGGGCTGAGGGCCTCCCGTGTGCCGCTTCTGCTCCTGACCACACTCTGGTGTGTCCTCTGGTTGTGAACAGCCAGCTCGGACAGAACCGAGCTCTGCTGTGCCGGCAAATCCCACCGTCCCAACCCAGCATTGAATTGCCTAATATTAATCTGACCGGGAGATTGATCACTTGCTGCAGTGACAGAGAACGCAGTCTTTGGCTCTCAAACTGTTCCCCAACAAGAATTTTCACCGTCCAGAGAAGCTGACTCAATGTACCTACTGTACTTCTGTTATATGTATAATTTACACACTTAACCCCCCCCACTCCCCGTAATGTTTTGCAAATGTCCTCGGCAATCTCTGAGGTCTCCTCTAACCTGGTGACACTTGTTTCTCATCCTTCACCCCAAAGCAGTCGATACACAGGAAATAAATCCTTCACAAATGGGGAGCCTCGATACTTGAACTGTTTTGTGGTACTCCTCGGCTGCAGTAGTATCTCGTCATTTAATCCATTGCTAATGTTTTTTCCGCAGTCGATTTTAGATCAGGTCTTGGCCCAGTGCAGGCCGAAAGTAGAGAGGTTTGTCACAGAATAAGCCACGTTCTTGGTAGAGCAGTGCTGCTATTTGACACACAAATTATTGGACTGTATAACATTTTTTTAAAAAGTGTTATAACAGTTTCACATTATGTTTAAAAAAAAAATATATATATATATCATCTAATGCAACCAAACTTGACTCTACCTGACTTGAGTTCTCACCAGCCCTGGTATCTCATCCCATGCTAACTCGATGCAATTGAGTTCAACTTGACCGGATCCCATCTCGCTCAAACTGACCTGAGCTAGCCTCAACCACATTCGACTCGTCCTATTCGAGCTTTTGCAACTGAAGTTGATCCTGAACTGACCCCGCCGTGCTTACTCTGGTCAAACTCTCTAAAGCCCAACTATGTTTTCTGCAAGAGGAAAATAAAGTGTGCGTGTGTATGTAAAACGTTTTTATAAATATATATATATCTATAATCACACCATGCAAACACTTGCTGCGAAACTCTTAGCTTATGTCCGTTGCATTGTCGCAGTTTCCCTTGGCGTAGAGCCTGTCAATGAGGTGCCAACTGCACCTGAGTAAGGAACTTCGATAATGAGGGGGTCAGAACCACTTACCCCCACACCGGCAGCTGAATGTGTGGATAATTGGTGATGACGTTATTGTGTAATGAACCTGATTCTCCTCGCACTCACACATGTTATGGTAATACATCGTATATCTTGTTAGAAGTATCCTTGCTGTGACATCGGATATTATTTCCTCGGTGAAATCCTGTGCCTCCCCACTTTAACCGTAACTCAGTAGGTATGTGCTGAGAATATGGACCCCTTCCCTGTAAGACCCTACAGCATAAGTTGGTATTTATGGACGAGTAAGGAAGTATCTGTTGAGCTTCCTTGCAGGAAGGTGCATGTCTGGTAAGCGCATGAAGATTTGAGAATTCACCCTTGTGCTGGAGAAGCACCCCAGGGTTTGGGATAATGATTAAACCACCCAGTTCCGTGCTGATGGTTTATGATGTCGCTTGACCCTCAAGCATGTTACAGGATTGATTGGCGCATTCCCTGCGCGATGCCCGGATCTGTGCGAGATGTGGCACCTCTGCTGTGTGGCCTTCCACCGTCCTCTTTGACCTGCTCCTCTGTCGGCATCTTGGCCTTAGGTGCTAGCAATGCCATACTGTGGGTTGCTCCGTCTCTTCCTCTCACGTGACGGATAGGAATTCTGCGCCAGCCTCCTTGTGGAGAGGACCCTTTTTTGCATCAATAATAATGCTGCAGCTTTGCTTTCCCCCTCCCTTATCGGTGAGTGGTGCAGTTTTCCTGAGGTTGGCCTTCAAGCGAGACTCCGAACGATGGCTTACAGTCACTGGAAACTCTAACGTTGCCATGGAATCTGGTGCATTTCCCACAGCTTGCAGGCTTTTGGTTTTCTTGGGAGTTGATCCTTAAATCGCGGCTCAACTGAATTTGTTCTTTTCCGACTGCTCGCCAGGTTGTCTGACAGCCAGTTGAGTCCTGTTGACTTTTCTCTCCAGCCTACAGACAGCAAGCGTTTAATGTTCTGCAGCTTCTCCACTTGATGCTCTGAACTGAGTCGACAACTCTCCACATCCGGACCCATCTCCCGTAGGAGACGGACGTGCGGTCAGCTGTTAGCCTGTTGATGAATCATGCGCTGTTCTGATTAAATACATGGGGCTCTGAAATCTTACCACGTGACATCGGGGGAAAAGCTCTTAAACTGAAATTCCTTCCTTGAGTTTTCATTAACCCATTTCAACGTGATGTCTGAGGCTATCAATGCAGGGCTGCTCCCATCAAACAAGCAGCACTGAGTGTATCACCTTAACCAGAAATGCAGTGGGTTCTTTTTCTTCGTCAGTCTTTCCCACTACATCTCTGGTCTTAAACAAAAACAACGGTGGATATCTCAGTCACACTCCTAATACATTTCTCGCTCGTTATGCTGGGGAGAGAGGGGCATCAAAATGGAGTCTTTGGTTGGCCACTACTAAAATGAATACAATCTAAATTTCCCTTGACCCAAGCAGCACTTGCTTGGAGCTCTCTGCATTCCTGAGATTCGTTAAGTTGGCTGAGAATTGTTCCGTTTTGTAACCACAAGATTTGTACTCTGTTCTTGCACGGTGTTGTAGCACAGGGATGTATTGACTGTCACTGAATTAGATACTGCCTCTAGCTTGGCCGTGCCAAGTTCGCATAGAGGTTTCACCATCTTGGTTGTTCAGTGACTGGTTTCGACTATGTCAAAGATACTGGCGCCCATCAGAAGTCGGTCCCTTACCACCCGCCTCCCCAAACGATTTACATTGTTCAGAAGACTGGTCACTGATCAATCAACCGGACCAGTTATCCATGCACTTGTGTCTGTAGCGTATCACTGGAACTGTCGTCTCGCTGAGGGGCAAGCGCCTTGGCAGACCATCAGGAAATTTCAGCACCTCTGTTGCACTCGGGGCTAGACGTTTGAAGCAACGAGAACTGCTTACGGTGGGTTTATCTTCCACCGCCCAACAAATCTAGATGTGTGGGTCATCCGTACAGCTGGAAGATTGCATCCCAGTGCTCCGGTCTAACCTGTGGAGATTCCTCGCTGGGGACAGGGAGAGTGGAGATTGGGCACTGGAGAATTGGGAAGTGCTGTATTTCTTATAATGCTGTCTGTTTTGATAGAATGGAGCGAAGGCCGTGGTGTTGGATGGTACAGGGGGCGAATGTACCCATTTGCATGAGCACAGCTCACCCCAGGCACACCAACTATGCCATTTGCTGCCTTGCATTGTCTCTGGTTATATCCATGTCTCTTGAGTTCCCTAGTGTGCTGATTTCCTCTTCATGCTGCTGTTGCTCTACCTTGCTTTTTAAGTGTTGTGGAAATGGGTAGGGTCTCCCATTGAGCAAGCACCACCTGGGAAGGGCACATCACCAAGCCATGCGATTGTTCAGACCGCCTCCCCTCAGTGCCCCTCCTTTGTGGCACATCAGTCGTACTGACCAGTTACGGCCCAAGACCGTGGATCCATACACCCACTTTCCTCTGTAAAGTCCTCAAGTCTAGTTAGCTGCGGTACTCGCTGAATTCCCATTGCATTCCCTGATTTAAAAGCTCTGAATGGGATGGCTGAAGCAGCTCTGCTGATGGCCAGTATGTATATTTGAAGCTTAGTATTGTTCTGGTGTAAATAGGTTAGGGTTTTAATTCAAACTCGTGTGTGTGTGTGTGTGTGTGTGTGTTTTTTTTTGTCGAATATTATTTATTTCTGTACCCGTCGTAAATTTTGCTGTGATTATACCCGCCCTTTAAACCTCACCTCGTGTTCTCGCCCGTTCAAAGGCACAGTTACAAATTTCAGGCAGCGGATCTAACTTTGAGTATCGGAGCCACTTAAGGCTGTTGGTGGGTCTCGCATATGTCGGGGGCCCTTGCTCAAGGTGGCACACGGATGCTGTAGATTGCCTTCATTGAGAGATTCTGGGTACACGTGTGTCGCACGAGCCTTCATTTGGCATCCGGCCAATTGGTGTTATCTTGCCCCCCACCCCCCCCCCTCCAACCACGGCCACTCTGCAGATTTTCTATCTGAATTGCTGATGAGGAGACAGGGCGAGCCAGCAGCTTCCGAAGATCCCGACCCGTGCTCTCCCCTTATCCCGCTGTAGTCAGTAACTGAGCCTCCGCCTCCACTAACAGTTTTCCATGGGGTTGACCCAACTCGGACTCGCTGCCGTTCCCTCTCCTCTGGCTGATGGCGGTGGTGGATATGGAAGATGGGGCTCTGAGGGGATAGTTTCCGAAACAGCAGGTGAAAGACCCCACCGCGCGCCCCCCAATCAAACAGCCCAAAGTGGTTTATATAGATAGTGCCCACTCTGATACGATTGCCCAATTGGTGAACTTTCACTTTTGCCGCAGCCCACATGTCCCACCATTCTCTGTGGCTGTGTCCTGACAGTGGCCCAGCAGGATTGGCACAAATTCTGCAGCGGAACGCAGCAGCTCTGGAAGCAGAGCACAGTGAAAAGAAAGAGGCAATTTGCTGCTTGTACCCCTGGCATCCAGGTAAATAATCAGCTAAAGGCTGTAGACATGAAGCTTGTCATTTGCCTCACTTACCCCCCCCCCCCCCCCCATTGCCTTGCTTATTATTGTTGCTGGAGAGATTGGAGGGAGCCCCTCCCAGGTTGTAAAGTAGCAAGTTCCTCATTGACCACACTCTCTAGGACATACAGTTTGGAAGGAAGTGCTTCCGAGGAGCACCTCCAGATAGCTGCAGCAGGAGTGAGTGTGCTGGTGCAATTGTCTTCGTCATGAACGGCTTCAAACATTAGTACAGTGTGTCTGACTGAGCTGCAACCCCACCCAAACCAACATCCCACCCCACACTCCCAATTAAATTCTCCTCCTCATGTGTTCACTTGGCGCTCAGTCCCAGGACCCAATACTTGTTCTGCCTGGTTCTTGACTTTGATTCCCTTTTCCAGTGCTTTGGAATGATGGGCCCCATGGGCGCTACCACTCTCGCCTATACCAGGATACCCTGTTGTGTTTATGACGTGTGTGTGAGTCAGCCATGCAAGACCTCAGTGACCTGAATAAGTACCAATCTCCCTGGATGACACTGAACATCACTACTGCCCTTGGCTCGTGTTAAATGCCATCGAGAAACTGAGCCAGTTCACTTCCATCTGGGTTCACGCGAGGATAACGTGCACTGGGGGGATATGTGCTGGAGCATGGCCTGGTGCCAGTCAAACCATTCCTGAGGAACGTCATTGGGGGGGGGGGGCAGAAGAATTTGGGTGTGCCTGGTCATTTTCTCTTGCAATCTGGGTGATTGTAACCAGCACCCTCTGGAGTCTCATTCAGGTGGAGACCTGTGCGTAGATACACAAGCCAGGATTGAAGGATTTTAACGTTTTATTTTAAAATGGTAAATCTAGCCTGGGACTGAGTGATTGATGTGGATCATGCTTCTGGGTGAGGGGGCACAAGTGGCTAAAGGCCTCAAACGGTCCTCCGTACTTTCACCAGATCAGAAGGCACCTTAACAGGCAGCCCCTCCAGGAGGTCTGGGATATGTTCTTCCCTCACTCCCAGCTCCTATATTCGGGACTGTCACTGAGTGTTGGATGGAGCCTCCTCACAAAAGCATCCCTGCCCTCAATGGCAACCCTGTGGGTACCTGTACCTATTTGTTAAAACTGCATTCACCCAGTGAATCTGGATCTGCAGTATAACATGGCTAATGTCACCGACGATATTCCCCCTTTTCGACTGCAGTGTGGATCTGGCACAGCTATGGTAACGGGGGCGTCACAGTTTCCAGGCAAAGGGTCTCATCATACCGGTGCAGACCTTCCCATAGCCGGTGAATCCGGCCGTGCCAAAGAGGCCACCTGCGCCTCAAGGGAGTGTGGCCGGTGGGCGGCACTCCCTGGGGGCTGAGTGGCAACTTTGCTGGGACAAGGTTTCCAGCTCTGGTGTCGCGGTTGACCTGCCCTTCCCGGGCGATCCCAGGGTGCTGTCGGCGGCTGTCCCGAGTGTCGGAAATGGGCTGGCAGGTGGCCTGCGACCTGGAGCATCAGCCTATTGCATGGGAGTCGGAGGGTCAAGAAACCAGGCCCCAATCAGCTTCACATATCAGCCCTGCAGCACCCCTCTCCCCACACCCATAAACTACGCAAGTTCCCTCGACAACAGTTTTAACACGATTCGAGTACGTGCTTGGGTTTGTTTCAATTCCTCTGCTTTATTTTTGTGCTAACCATTTCTCGCGATTAGCTTAATTTATTGAAATTGAAGGGAGGGCCTTCGAAACTTTCATTGAAATCACGGGTGATTCGACACGTGCGTCTCAATATTAATACACAAATCTTGACGAATAACAGTGGAAACGAATGCTGTAGCCTCTTTGGGTAACACGGCCTTCGATATAATGATGCAGTGTGTTCTGTACCTCGCTGTTAATAGTGTACAGAGTATTGGACAGGGAGTGCACTGTAAAACTGAATAGCACTACTGTGATTCGGGGTGGTAAATAGTAAATCTGCAATAATTCCTTGTGTTAACTTGTTTGAGTTTTATTTTTGCTTATACATGCATTCATACATAAATTGCGACTTGTTTTGAATAGCATGTTGCCTCCGATGTACCAGATTCCTGTAACAAAGTCATTGATTTCATTAAAACATATCGATGATCACCTTGAATTGCACCCTTTCTCTGGTCTTTTGTGTGTGGATGTTGGCGGGTGAGGACACGATTGGGTTCAGTTCTTGTGTGGTTCGCTATGTTCCTGTCGCAAAGTACGCTGGCAGTGGGAGGAACGGGATGCCAACCCCCATCGCTGAGGCTCTGGCGTCACGTGGCTTGGCCGGGTAAGCACGGTAGATTTCCTTCCCTAAAGCGGCTATTAGTGAACCGGATTGGTTTTTAAACAACACTAGTTTTATCTTGTTAGCAGGGGTAAACCACACGGTCTCCCACCAGTGGAAGTATTTCTGACACGGTGTGGTTGGGATGTTGGTTAGCACTGCTGTCTCACAGCACCAGGGACCTGGCTTCAATTCCGGCCTTGGGTGACTGTGTGAAGTTTGCAATTTCCCCTCCTAATCGGCGTGGGTTTCCTCCGGGTGCTCCGGTTTCCTCCCACAGTCCAAAGATGTGCAGGTTAGGTAGATTGGCCACCCTAAATTCCCCCTTGGTGTCCAAGGATGTGTAGATTCACTGGGATTCGGGAGATAGGATGGGGAGTGGGCCTAGAGTGCTCTTTCAGAGGGTCAGTGCAGGCTTGATAGAACATAGAACAGCACAGAACAGGCCCTTCGGCCCTCGATGTTGTGCCGAGCAATGATCACCCTACTCAAACCCACGTATCCACCCTATACCTGTAACCCAAGAACACCCCCCCCCCCCCCCCTTATCCTTACTTTTTAGGACACCACGGGCAATTTAGCATAGCCAATCCACCTAACCCGCACATCTTTGGACTGGGAGGAAACCGGAGCACCCGGAGGAAACCCACGCACACACGGGGAGGACGTGCAGACTCCGCACAGACAGTGACCCAGCCGGGAATCGAACCTGGGACCCTGGAGCTGTGAAGCATTTATGCTAACCACCATGCTACCGTGCTGCCCCAAATGGGCCGAATGGCCGTCTCCGTGCATTGTTGGGATTCTATGGAGACTATCGAGCCCTTTCTTAATGTTAAAATTCCATATCCGATAATACTCAGCGTTTGCTTTTCAAGGGGAGAGCTCTCTCGTCTGTTCAGCCTTTCTTGATGAATTATTAATAGTTCTTAGCTGAGATGAAGGGGTCGCTGACTTGTCTATTACCCATCCCTAATTGCCTCTTGAGAAGGTGGTGGTGAGCTGTCTTCTTGAACTGCTGCAGTCCCTGTGGTGTAGGTGCACCCACCGTGCTGTTAGGGAGGGAGTTTCAGGATTTTGACCCAGCGACAGTGAAGGAACGGCCGATATGTTTCAAAGTCGGGGTGGAGGGGAACTTCCAGGTGGTGGGGTTCCCAAGCATCTGCTTCCCTTTGTCCTTCCCAAGATGCTGAAGGTTGTGGGTTTGGATGGTGCTGTCAAAGGAGCCTTTTTTCCCCCATTTTGATTGGACATACAAGGTCCTGAGGGTTTATTAACAGGGTGGATGTGGAGAGAATGTTTCCTCCTGGGGTGGATCTAGAACCTGGGGGCTACGGTTGGGGCGGGATATGGCACAGTGGTTAGCACTGGGACTGCGACGCTGAGGACCCGGGTTCGAATCCCAGCCCTGGCCCACTGTCCGTGTGAAGTTGGCACATTCTCCCTGTGTCTGCGTTGGTTTCACCCACACTATAGATAGATAGAATTTACAGTGCAGAAGGAGGCCATTCGGCCCATCGTGTCTGCACCGGCTTTTGGAAAGAGCACCCTACCCAAGGACAACACCTCTTTCCTATCCCCATAACCCAATAACCCCACCCAACACTAAGGGCAATTTATCATGGCCAATCCACCTAACCTGCACATCTTTGGACTTGTGGGAGGAAACCCACGCAGACACGGAGAGAACATGCAGACTCCGCACAGACAGTGACCCAAGCCGGAATCGAACCTGGGACCCTGGAGCTGTGAAGCGATTGTGCTAACCACAATGCTACCGTGCTGCCCAGATTCGGTGGATTGGCCACGCTAAATTGCCCCTAAAAAATTGGGGAAAAAAGAATCGGGTACTCTAAATTTATTTTTAAAAGAAGAAATGTAGTGCGTCGCCCATTGAAAACTGAGCTGTGGTGAAATTTTTTTTCCTCGGAGGGCTGAGAGATCTCTGGAAGTTTCTTTCTGAAAGGCAGTGGAAGAAGAGCCTTTGAATATTTTTAAGACAAAGCTGGATAAATTCTTGGTGAGCAAGGGGTGAAAGGTTATCGGGGGTCAGCAGGGATGTGGGGTTGAGGTTACAATCAGATCAGCCTTGATCGTATTAAACGACAGAGCAGCTTTGAGAGGCCGCTCCTAATTTGTATATTCGTAACACTCAGGTTAATACTGTACTACAATACAACGCTGGGGGAAACAACAGAAAGGATTTGTATTTACATAACGCCTTTCACTGCCTCAGGGTCTCTGAAAGTGCATACAGCTAATTAAGCGTTCTGCATTTCAGTCACTTGCTGTAACGTAGGAAACAGGGCGACCAATTTGTACAGAGCAAGCTCCAACAAAGAGCAAGGTTACAATTTTTAAACAGTTTTACCCAATTTAAAGGGTCATTTAGCGTGGCCAATCCACCTAACCTACACATCGGCTCCTCCCCCTTCTATTATTTCTGGTACTTCCGACACTCCCAAAAGAGGTTCGGGTAATATTTCCACCTCCACAATTTTTGTTCATGTTTCTTTTGTTTCAATTGTTAAAAAAAATTTAAATATCCAATTCATTTTTTCCAATTAAGGGGCAATTCAGCCTGGCCAATCCACCCACCCTGCACATCCTTTGGGTTGTGGGGGGGGTGGTGAGACCCACGCAGACACGGGGTGAATGTGCTAACTCCACACGGACAGTGACCCGGGATCGAACCCGGGTCCTCGGCGCCGTGAGGCAGCAGCGCTAACTACCGCGCCACCGTTCTGCCCAGGTGTCAAGCTTCTTGAGTGTTGCTGGAAGTGCACTCATCCAGGCAAGTGGGGAGAATTCTGCTGAGTGAGCCAATGTTGTAGTGACTGGGCTCAAGTCCCACTCCAGGGATTTGAGTGGGTAATCTTGACTTAATCCCCAGTGCAGGACTGAGACGGTGTCACTGGCGCCATCTCCTGGGTGAGATATTAAACCACAGCCCTGTATGCCCTCGGATGAAGGATCTCTTGGCACCTTTCAACGAAGAGCAGGGAGGATTCTCTCGAATCCTGGACCAATCTTTACCCCTCTCCCAACATCACTATCAATAGGATTTAGTCATTACAACGTTGCTCTAGGGGCGGCGTGGTGGCGCAGTGGTTAGCACTGCAGCCTCATGGTGCCAAGGGAATACTCTCGGTAAGAAAGCAGCAACGTTTCTGCAGACCAGTTGTCAAATTCTTGTTTCAAAAACAGAAAATGCTGGACAATCTCAGCAGGCCTGACGGTCTCTGTGGAGAGAGAACGGAGCTAACGTCTCGAGTCTGAATGACTCTTTGTCAAAGCCACCTAGACTCGAAACGTTAGCTCCCTTCTCTCTCCACAGAGGCTGTCAGGCCTGCTGAGATTGTCCAATATTTTTTGTTTGAGCTTCAATCCAGCATCCGCAGCAATTTCCTTTTTATCAAATTCTTGTATATCTGCTAAATCAACACTTGCCTGTTCACGTAACTTGATTCCCTAAACTAGAAGTGCCTTTGCAATATTGCTTCTGAAATTTCTGTCAACAGCACTAGCGACTAATGCGATGGAGCATTCTAACTCGTTTACCATGTTCATTTTTGTTTCTGTATACTGAGAGAAAATAAAAATGAGTTCAACAAAAAGGCAGCAGCAAATAAGGCCATATGACATTGGAGCATAATTAGGCCACTCGGCCCATCGAGGCTGCTCCGCCATTCAATCATGGCTGATATGTTTCTCATCCCCATTCTCCTGCCTTCTCCCCATCACCCCGGATTCCCTTATTAATCAAGAACGTATCTATCCAAGGGCAGCACGGCACGGAGGACCTGGGTTCGAATCTTGGCCCTGGGTCATTATCCGTGTGGAGTTTGCACATTCTCCCCGTGTCTGCGCGTGTTTCACTCCCACAACCCAAAGATGTGCTGGTTAGGTGGATTGGCCGCACTAAATTGGCCCTTAATCATAAAAAAAATTGGGTGCCCCATCTATCGCTGTTTTAAAGACACTCCGAGATTTGGCCTCCACAGCCTTCTGCGGCAAAGGGTTCCACAGATTCACCACCCTCTGGCTGAAGAAATTCCTCATCTCAGTTTTAAAGGATCGTCCCTTCAGTCTGAGATGGTGTGGAAACATCTTCTCCACGTCCACTCTATCCAGGCCTCGCAGGATCCTGTAAGTTTCAATAAGATTCCACCTCATCCTTGTAAACTCCAACGAGTACAGACCCAGAGCCCACAACCGTTCCTCATACGACAACCTCTTCATTCCAGGGATTATTCTTGTGAACTTCCTCTGGACCCTTTCCAAGGCCAGCACATCCTTCCTTAGATACGGGGCCCAAAACTGCTCACAATACTCCAAATGGGGTCTGACCAGAGCCTTATACAGCCTCAGAAGTACATCGCTGCTCTTGTATTCTAGCCCTCTCGACATGAATGCCAACATTGCATTTGCCTTCCTAACTGCCGACTGAACCTGCACGTTAACCTTAAGAGAATCTTGAACAAGGACTCCCAAAGTCCCTTTGTGCTTCTGATTTCATCAGGTAGTTGAGGCATTGGTTTGAATTTTCCAGAATTCCCTAGATTCAGGGAAGGTTGTATTAGGTTGGAAAATAGAGAATGTGACTCTTTTATTCAAAAAGGGAGGGAGAGGAAGATAAGAAACTGCAGGCCAGTTAGTTTAACACCTTTCGCGGGCGGCACAGTGGTTAGCACTGCTGCCTCACGGCACAGAGGACCCGGGTTCGATCCCGGCCCTGGGTCACTGTCCGTGTGGAGTTTGCACATTCTCCCCGTGTCTGCGTGGGTCTCAGCCCCCCCATAACCCAAAGATGTGCAGGGTAGGTGGATTGGCTATGCTAAATTGCCCCTTAATTGGAATTTTTAAAAAAAAAGTTTAACATGTCATGGAATGGGCAGGTTGTCTTGTGAGGAAGGGTGAGACAGGCCAGGCTTGAATCTGCCAGAGTTTAAGAGAGCGAGAGGTGACTCGTTATAGAGTCTGAGTTTTACACAACAAATGAGGCCTTTTGGCCCATCATCTCTGTGATGTCCATCAACCAAAAGGCTGTTTAGCACAGGGCTAAATCGCTGGCTTTGAAAGCAGACTAAGGCAGGCCAGCAGCACGGTTCAATTCCCGTACCAGCCTCCCCGAACAGGTGCCGGATTGTGGTGACTAGGGGCTTTTCACAGTAACTTCATTGAAGCCTACTTGTGACAATAAGCGATTATTTTTATATGATCCAGTTTCCAACGAGTGATGATAGGCCTGTTGAAGTAAGGGTGTAAGTATGTCTTTAAAGGTGTCCTAAAACTTTCTTATGTAGCCCTCGGGGATGGGACTTTTATTATTTTTAACCGTATCTATTGCCTCATCTAATTCCAAACCGGTGACAGACATGTCCAATTCCTCAGCGTTCCGACAACTTTGTCATGCTGATGCTTTACAGAAAGTTGTTAACCCTCCAGGTATCAGAACCCTTGCACAATTCCCTATGGGAGCCCGGTTCGGTCAAAAAGTGATGAGGTGTCTGTGACTTAGGCTTTGGGCCAACATTGCACGATTGCTGTTTCCTTAATTGTAATGCCAACAAGCTGCTCGCGATGTTACCCTGTTCATAGTATCTCTGTTTCGCAAATCGTAAACACCCTTCACCTTGTTCGGAAAGCGGACCATCCAGAACTCTGCCAGTCTTTGTGATGTTTAGATGCCGGCGTCGGACTGGGGTGAGCACAGTAAGGAGCCTGACAGCACCAGGTTAAAGTCCAACAGGTTTGTTTCAAACACTAGCTTTCGGAGCGCTGCTCCTTCCTCAGTCTTCGTGAGGGAGGCCAGTAAAGCTGAGGCACGCCGCGTTTTGCGTCGCTGTTCTGAATTTTGAGTTTCCTGTTCCATCAGAACTATGAGCAGGAGTCGGCCATCTGGCCCCTCGAGTCTGCTCCGCCATTCAATAAGATCACGGCTGATCTTTTTGTGGACTCAGCTCCACTTACCCGCCCGCTCACCATAACCCTTAATTCCTTTACTGTTCAAAAATCTACCTATCTTTGCCTTAAACGCATCCAACGAGGGAGCCTCAACTACTTCACTGGGCAAGGAATTCCACAGATTGTTGCTCGTTCTGGTGAGTTTGCTTTACACCCACTTGGCTCTGTTTTATTCCTTAGCTCTAGAGTCGCCAGGTATCCTTATGATACCGCCACGAGGTTCAAGTGGTGCCCTTTTATAGCCTAGATTATACAGACAATCCCTACAGTGCAGAAGGAGGCCATTCAGCCCGTCGAGCGTGCACCAACCCTCCGAAAGAGCGCCCTACCTAGGCCCACGCCCAATCCCTGGAACCCCACCCAATCTTTGTACGCTAAGGGACAATTTAGCACGGCCAATCCACCTAACCTGCACATCTGTGGACCTGTGGGAGGAAACTGGAGCACCCGGAGGAAACCCACGCAGACACGGGGAGAACGAGCAGACTCCGCACAGGCAAGTTGTCTGATGACTATCCCTGGCACTGTGAGGCAGCAGTGCTAACCAAATGTGCCACCGTGCCATCAAGAGACATAGGAGCGGGCAGCACGGTGGCACAGTGGTTAGCACTGCTGCCTCACAGCGCTGAGGTCCCGGGTTCGATCCCGGCTCTGGGTCACTGTCCGTGTGGAGTTTGCACATTCTCCCCGTGTCTGCGTGGGTTTCGCCCCCACAGCCCAAAGATGTGCAGGGTAGGTGGATTGGGCACACTAAATTGCCCCTTAATTGGAAAAAATGAATTGGAGACTCTAAATTTCCTTTTTTTTAAAAAGACATCGGACCAGAAGTAGGCCATTCGGCCCATCGAGTCTGATCCGTCAATGAGATCATTGACTGCTCTGATGTGATAATCCTCAACTCCACTTTCCCGCCTTATCCTCGTGGCCCTCGATTCCCTCACTGATTAAAAATCTGTCCACTCTCCCTTCACTACATTATGTGGCGGAGGTGTGTGTGAAGTGTCTCGTCACAATGCTGCCTGCCTGGGCAGGATGTGCAGGGCAGATCAGAGCACAAGTGTTTGACGGCGAAAAGCTGTAATTCTGGCCTTTGCCTGTGGGTGGCAGTAGAACACCAAGCATGTACTGGAGGCTGCAGTGATATATTGCATTTCCAATGAGTAGGGTCAGTGGGTGAAAGCTACAAATATCACGGTGTCAGTTTCACTTAAGGAAATCGTGCTGTCTCAGTGGCGTGGATTCAGCATCTTGTGCCACACAGAGAACCATTCAACGGTGACTGCCACAGAATGAGGCCGTTCGGCCCATCGGGCACTTGCCCACCCGCTGCCAGGAAAACCCGGCGAGTCCCACTCTGTCCCCACCCGTTCCCCAGGGCCCTGTGAAGATTCTCCCCTTCAAGGCGCGATTGAATCTGCCTCCGCTGCACGCTCTGGCAGCCCATTCCAGACACTACGCCCCCACCCCCCTCTTGACTGCTTGGGATACATAGAATCATAGAATTTACAGTGCAGAAGGAGGCCATTCAGCCCATCAAGTCTGCACCGGCTCTTGGAAAGAGCACCCTACCCAAGGTCAGCACCTCTCCCTAACCCAATAACCCCACCCAACACTAAGAGCAATTTTGGACACTAAGGGCAATCCACCTAACCTGCACATCTTTGGACTGTGGGAGGAAACCGGAGCACCCGGAGGAAGCCCACGCACACACGGGGAGGATGTGCAGACTCCGCACAGACAGTAACCCATAGTTAACCCAGAGCCCGTAGTCATTGGAGTTCAGAAGAATGAGAGGGGATCTGATTGAAACGTATAAAATTCTTACAGGGCCGGATACACTGGAGGCCGGGAGGTTGTCCCCTCTGTCTGGGGCGGGGTGGGGGGGGGGATCCAGAACAAGGGGTCACGGTCTCGGGATACGGGGTGGGCCATTTAGGACTGAGATGAGGAGAAACCTCTTCACTCAGAGAGTGGTGAACCTGTGGAATTCTCCACCGCAGGAGGCTGTGGAGTCACTGAATATATTTAAGAAGGAAATAGATTTCTAAACTCTTGAAAAGGAGATGGAAGATCGCCCGGGGTGGGGTGGGTGGGGGGGTGGGGGGGGGGGGGGGTGGGCGGCGTTGAGATGGAGGATCAGCCATGGTCGTGATGAATGGCGGAGCAGGCTAGAAGGGCCGAATAGTCTCCTCCTGTTCCTATTTTCTACGTTTCTGAAAGGAGGGGATATTAGCAGAGGTGGCCAAAAGAGTCCGGGATCTGAAGGAGACGGGGAAGGTGGAGTATTTAGGGAGGGGACGATACAGCTTAGAGCCGTGCGTTCCCAGCGTGACCCCCATTTTAATGGTGTAACCCCGCAGTGAAAATTGTGGGGCGGGGGGGGGGGGGGCAGCTGTTGAGTGGCTTGTGGTGGTAGTGGGGGGGAGCGGATTGAGGGGTGCAGATGGAGAGGGGGGGGGAGGTCTTCCGTTGTTGAGCATGGCGGGGGGGGAAGCGAGAGTTCTCGAGTATAGAGGGGGTTTGAGGAGGATCGGTACGTGTGGCGAGTTGATGACGAGGCAATCCTTCGCCAAACAAAACCCAAGACCCCTGCCTCGTCTTGGGCTTGTTCTGCAGCATCACTTCGCTCTCCACTAGGCCGCGTCCGTCAAAGAAACAAAAACGTCTAACGGGGGCCTCACAGCTGTCAGAACGCCCGAGCTCCAGGGCAGCCGACCTCCGACCTCAAAATCTGGTCTTGTGACACCCGCCCCTCCCTCCCTCCTTCTCGCTGGGGGTCCCCCCCCCCCCCGCCTCTTTTTGGGAAGAAAGAAGGACTTGCATTTGCATGGCGCCTTTCGCAGCCACGGCATTTCGCAATCGATTAAATTTGACGTGCTGTGACGTTGGGAGCGCGGCAGCCAATCTGCACACAGCAAGCTCCAACAACCAGCCGCCGGATTGCCTGTTTTTTGTTTTGTGATGCTGACTGAGGGATGAATGTTGGCCGAGACACGGGGGGGGGGGGGGGGGGGAAGAGATCCGCTTCGAAACGCCCCGGGACTTTTTAACGTTTTGTGCGGTGCCATCATGGGGCGTGGGCGTCCCTGGGCCGGGCCCAGCATTCATCGCCCAACCCTAATTGCCCCTCGAGAAGCCGCCTCCTGGAACTGCTGCAGTTCGTTCGGGTCAGGGCTGCCCGCGAGGAGGCAGATAACGCCCGCACCTCCAACAGCGCAGCACCCCCTCAGGGATCGCCTGCGCTCAGGTTTCTGGGGTGGGACTTCGCACTCCTGAGCCGCACGTTGCGCGCAATTGCACCCTGGCTGACGGGGATTGAATGAAGTGCAGCGTTTAAGTTGAAGCGAAGTTACCCTTCCTGGCCAGAACTGAGTTGTTGCTGGTTGGGGAGGAAGGGAGAAATCGAGAGCTTTGCCTGAGATCCACAATGTTGTTCCCCACGAAGACATTTCCTTTCTGTCGGTCCTCAATGAACAAAACATCTTGTTCCTTGGCCCAGTTTACGGGAAGCCTAATCGCGTACATTTGAAAAAAAATCCTCCCAAGATTCCCCCGTGTGTACCGACCTGACTGAACTGTGACCCTGAGCAGGAACTCGCCAAAGGCAGAAAGGCCAGCGCCGTCACATGGCTCCCTAAAGTGAGGTTAGCCAGCGCACCATCGCATGTGAATCAAACCGGCTAGGGAGGGTGGGAGAAGGGAAAGGGGGGGGGGGGGGTGGAGAGAGCCTTCCTGGGCCTTAACCCACTCGGTGACGTGGCCACAATCCTTTGGAGATCACAGACGCCACTTAATTTTTTTTAGTTTTTAGAAATAAATTTAGAGTACCCAATTCTTTTTTTTCCAATTAAGGGGCAATTTAGCATGGCCCATCCACCCACCCTGCACATCTTTGGGTTGTGGGGGGCGAAACCCACGCAGACACTGGGAGAATGGGCAAACTCCACACGGACAGTGACCCAGAGCCGGGATCGAACCTGAGACCTCAGCGCCGTGAGGCAGTTGTGCTAACCACTAGGCCACCGTGCTGCCCTTAGAGGGTAAACTTTAAGGAGCGGCTTACCGGGGCCAGAATTCGCCGCTCGGGTCGCCAGGGCCTTTTTTTTTTGATAAACAATTTTATTGAGGCATTTTGGCATAGTAAACAACAACAGTACAAAACAGTGTGCAAAGAACAATCAAAATAGTGCAAAAACCAACTCCCCTCCCACAAGGACCCGCCGAACTAACCCCCTAATCTATGTTGCCCTAACCCCCCCCCCATCCCCCTTCTCCATTGGCCCCAGATCCGCAAAGCCGCCACCACTATAGGGCTGGTGGAGTACCGTGCCGGCAGGAGCGGCTGGGGAGCCGTAACCAGGGCCGCCAAACTGGTGCCCCCGCACGAAGCGGCCTCCATCCGCCCCCAAACTGACCCAAACTATCATAGCTATGTTGGCCGCCCAGTAGTAGTTACTAAAGTTTGGCAGCGCCAGCCCCCCTTCCCCTCGGTTCCCTCTCGAGCATCAATCTCTCGAGCACCCGCGGGGACTTTCCCGCCCACACAAATCCCATCATCATTTTATTTACCTTCTTAAAAAAGGACCGCGGAATGAAGATGGGGAGACACTGGAATACGAACAGGAATCTCGGGAGGATCGCCATTTTAACCGTCTGCACCCTCCCTAGCGGGAGGGCATCCCACCTCCGAAACTCGACCCTCATTTGCTCCACCAACCGAGATAAGTTCAACCTGTGCAGCCGGCCCCAGTCCCGCGCCACCTGTATCCCTAAGTATCTAGTCCCCTACTAACGTAAACGGCAGCCCCCTCAGCCCACCCTCCTGGCCCCTCGTCTGGACTGTAAGCAACTGGTGTGGCGTGTCTTCAATTGGAGATCCCACTGACAAGTGGCGGGAAGATCGAATTCCGCCGGCCACCAGATGGCGCTCCACCGGGAAACAAGCGGCTGAGGAATCGGAAAATCCAGCCCAGGGGGACAGAGAGAGCTAGGCCGAGATCAAGAAGGTCGACCAATGTCTTAGTAAATCTCAGAGCCGGCTCGAGAGCAGTTTGGCTCATTCCTGCCTATATTCCTGCCATTATATACCTCTCCATTATATACCTCTCCTTGGCAGCAGGGTAGCATGGTGGTTAGTATAAATGCTTCACAGCTCCAGGGTCCCAGGTTCGATTCCCGGCTGGGTCACTGTCTGTGTGGAGTCTGCACGTCCTCCCCGTGTCTGCGTGGGTTTCCTCCGGGTGCTCCGGTTTCCTCCCACAGTCCAAAGATGTGCGGGTTAGGTGGATTGGCCATGCTAAATTGCCCGTAGTGTCCTAATAAAAGTAAGGTTAAGGGGGGGGGTTGTTGGGTTACGGGTATAGGGTGGATACGTGGGTTTGAGTAGGGTGATCATGGCTCGGCACAACATTGAGGGCCGAAGGGCCTGTTCTGTGCTGTACTGTTCTATGTTCTATGTTCTATGTCCATTCACCTGAGGAAGGAGCTGCGCTCCGAAAGCTGGTGTTTGAAACAAACCTGTTGGACTTTAACCTGGTGTTGTAAGACTTCTTACTGTGCCCACCCCAGTCCGACGCCGGCATCTCCACGTCATTATATTCATTATGTCCTTAACAAAAGTAGGTAGAGAGTCAAAGAGGTTGAGAGGGGGAATTTCAGAGGAAGGGCAACAGGCCTTTGGGAACCCCACCACCTGGAGGTTCCCCTCCGAGTCGCTCACCACCCTGACTTGGAAATATGTCGGCCGTTCCTTCACTGTCACTGGGTCAAAATCCTGGAGCTCCCTCCCTAACAGCGCGGTGGGTGCACCTACACCACAAGGACTGCAGCGGTTCGAGAAGGCGGCTCGCCCACCACCTTCTCAAGGGATGGGCAACCAATGCTGGTCTCGCCAAACAACACCCGCATCCCATGAAGCTATTAAAATAAAACACTTCGAAACCAGCGTCACCTCTGCATAGCTCCGAGATGTACAACATGGGCAGGTTTGAGGGGCCTGATTGCTCCTTCCTGCTTCTATTCAGTATGTGCATTGAGAAAAGGAGGTAGAGAGGCAAAGAGGTTTAGGGAGGGATCCCCGACCTTCGGGACCAGGCACGGCCGTCAAAGGGACAGTGATTAAAATCAGGGTCGCACAAAAGGTCAGTGAATGCGTCGCATCAATGCTTTAATGTGTGGGCTAAAAATGGAACTGGGCCATTAACACAAGAGCAGAGGGGGAGGGGGGCAGCGACCGTGGGCACATGGCGAAATGCAAGTCACACAGACAGGAAATAACCTGAGATTAATTACATAATCCCTTGGGTTTAATCCTGAGATTAAAGGGTGAAATAGAGGTGGGTCAGTCTGCCAGGCTCTGTCGGGGTCAGGTAGGGGCCAGCAGGGATAAAGATTCCCAATCACTTATAGGCTTTAAGTGAAGTTAGACTGTGCAGGCTTTCAATCCCAACAACAATGACTTGCATTCATGTGGCGCCTTTAACCTCATGAAACAACCCGGGTCGCTTTACAGGAGGTTTCTAAAACAACGTATGACACCTATGATGCACGATTAATCACTACTGAAGCGAGATTGGGGTCCAATTGAAGGTTTTAATGAACAAGTAGTTACCCCAGCAGCTCCGGTACAGAATGACTGCTGCGGGTGAGACACAGACTCTGATGCTCCGCCTGCTGGGCGGAACCAGCATGGCAGGTTCTACCACTCATACTACAGTATAAGTCACATCCCACCTAGCGATACCCCTAATATAGCCTACCACAACCTAACCACGGGCTTAATCAAAGAGGTAAAATCATTGAACTATAAAAGGTTTACAGCGCAGAGAAGAAAAAGGCCGCTCCGGCCAACAAAATGAGCCATCCTCAGTTTAATCCCGCTCTCCGGCATTTGGTCCCCTAGCCCTGCAGGTTCCGGAGTCCGGGGTGCACATCCGGGCACCTTTTAAAGTGAGTTGTGGGTTTCTGCCTCTCCTCTCCCTTCAGGCAGTCAGTTCCGGCCCCACTCTAACCCACTGGGGTGAAAAGACTTTCCTCATCCCCCCCCCCCGTCTAACCTTTCCACCAGTCACTAGATACTGAGCCCAGAATTCCTTTTGCCTTACTAACTGTCACGACCCCCTGGGCTGGTGAGCGGTCAATTCCAGCCCCCCCCCCTCCCCCTCCCCTTGACCCAGAGTCGCTACACACGTGAATTAACCAAACATTCTTGGAAAAATACCCAAACTCTTTGACTCTTGGGTGCCCAATAATTACAGTCAGCAGGTTTGTAAATTTAAACATAATTACCTTTTATTTGTAACGAGAACTAGAATGTAATAAGCAGTAAATACAACTGGTTAACTATTGTCTAATTTCTAAGGCCCCACTTTAACTTGCCCCCATTCTCTATACACACACACACACACACAAGACAGACAAACACAGAGGGGAGCAAAGGGGTGAAAATCATAAGAAAAAGTAAAAGGAGTATTTCAGTTGGTTGTCTTTGAGCTGACCTTCCTTCAACAGAAGCTTTCAGATCCAGGTTTCTGTTTGCAGCCTGTAATGGTTTTCACTGCAGACTCATTCATTCAGGTTATTTGTAGACGCATAAATACAGCAAAGCACAGCCTTTCCGGAGAGAGAGGGAGAGGGAAAGATGGAGAAAGAGAGAGAGAGACAGAGAGCAAGAGAGAGAGATGGGGAGCGACAGAGACGGAGAGAGAGAGACGGAGGGACAGAGACGGGGAGAGAGAGAGAGCGAGAGAGACGGAGAAAGAGAGAGACGGGGAGAGAGAGAGAGAGCGAGAGAGAGACGGAGGGAGAGAGACGGAGAGAGGGAGGGATGGGGAGAGCGAGAGAGAGAGAGACGGAGAGAGGGAGGGACGGGGAGAGAGAGAGACGGAGAGAAAAAGAGACAGACAGAGCGAGACGGAGAGACAGAGAGAGAGAGGTGGAGTGAGAGAGAGACAGACGGAGAGATGGAGAGAGAGAGAGGGAGGGGCGAGAGAGAGAGACAGACAGACAAAGACAGAGAGCGACAGACAGAGCGAGAGAGAGAGAGGCGGAGTGAGAGAGAGACAGACGGAGAGATGGAGAGAGAGAGACGGAGAGAGAGAGGGAGGGGCGAGAGGGAGAGACAGACAGAGAGACAGAGAGAGACAGAGCGAGAGAGAGAGAGACAGAGGCGGAGAGAGAGAGGGAGGGGAGAGAGAGACAGACAGAGAAAGACAGAGAGAGACAGAGCGAGAGAGAGAGAGAGGCTGAGAGAGAGACACAGAGAGAGAGACAGAGAGAAAAAAGATCCTTTCCCCTGAGTACTAGTGTTTAAACTGAGCTTTTGGGTCTCTGAAAATCATTCCACTCGAGTAGAACCCAATCAGTACCTGTTACCGGGCAGAATGCAGCCTTTTGGCCAACTCATTGTCCACCAGCCAATCAATCGAACTGGAAGGAGGCCCAACCCATCTCTTAAGTGCTGCAAAGTCTGATTCTTGATGTCCAAAGTAGCACCAATTACTATGATGCAGCTTCTAGCGTTCCTCATTTTCTCTGCTGCTTGACTTAAACATACATGTCCGTTAAGCGTCCATGGATCAAATATGAATCACTTCTCACCATTCTGCATTAAACTTCACCCATTCCACCAGCCCGTCTAAATCCTCCTGATGGACATCTCTCTGTATCGTCTTCACGGTTCACAATAGTCCCCAAGTTTGAAGGATGACAGGACGAGGGTTACTGACCGTGTAACAGGCCGTTGGTCGGGTAATCCCCGAGGGGCCTCCTCTGCTGGGACAGTTCTGCGTTACCTGCCGATGCCGAGCATGCGCAGCTCGGGTTTATCGCTCCAGGAGGTCACGTGGAGCGACAGAGTAGGCAGCTGCCTGGGCGCAAGATGCTGCTGCTCAGGCCATCACAATGAGCCCCGCGCGTCCCGGAGCGAAATTGAGAAACTGCGTGAATTCGTCACTATCCAAAGTCAATTTGAAAAACCATAAGCAGACTTTGGCAGCATGGTGGCATAGTGGTCAGCACTACTGCCTCACAGCACCAGGGAACCGGGATCGTTTCCCGGCTTGGGTCACTGTCTGTGTGGAGTCTGCACGTTCTCTCCGTGTCTGCGTGGGTTTCCTCCGGGTGCTCCGGTTTCCTCCCACAGTCCAAAGATGTGCAGGTTAGGTGGATTGGCCACGATAAATTGCCCCTTAGTGTCCAAAAAGGTTAAGTGGGGTTTCAGGGATTGGGCGGAGGAATGGCCCGAGGTAGGATGTGCTTTCAGAGGGTCGGGGCAGATTCGATGGGCTGAATGGCCTCCTTCTGGACTGTAGAGATTCTACGATTCTGTGATTTTGTGCAACGCGCTCCCCCTGCTCAAAGCCAATCGCAGGCCGTCTGGGCCGATCAGACGACGAGCTTCCACCCACTTTAGCTCCTCCTCCACGGGGAAGAAGCCCCCAGACCGGCAATCGGGAAGTACGGCCCTCACCGTGTGGATCAGAAGCCTCCTCTCCCTCTCCATCCCGATCCCTGCAGCCTGTGGGGAGACTATCTGCATGCTGCAGGGCTCGGGAATCTGGATGAATGCCTTCAGGGTCCCAGTAAGATCCAACGGGCACTGTGCCCCCAGTGAATGGCGCCATTCGGGAATCGGCGGCCATCTTGCACGGCCATCTTGTGTTGGCAAGACACACTGCTTGGTGTTGCACCTAGACACACAGACCTGGAGAAAGGCCCCAGAATCATTTTACATTCAGTGCTGAATTAGTTAATTCTTTGGAAAAGAGCTGAGAGGAGGGATTATGTTCAACCGCCAGTGTTTCTGGAGCTTTGTTGAAGGTTAATCATCCAGGGTTTCTGGAACTGATCATTAACCTGTGACTCATTTCCAGGTAAATGAGCGTGGCAATGTTCGGACAGCTTCAACATGTTCCTGTATCTCGTGGTCAAACAGCCTGATAATGATATCTGTCTCGGTTACATAGTTAATGGTCGCATGTGCAACATCAAAAAGATATAGGAACAGGAGGAGGCCATTCAGCCCCTCAAGCCTGTTCCGTCACTCAATTAGACCAAGACTGATTTGTGTCCTTTTTTAAATAAATTTTAGAGTACCTAATAAAAGGGCACTTTAGCGTGGCCAATCCACCTAGCCTGCACGTCTTTGGGTTGTGGGGGTGAGACCCATGCAGACACGGGGAGAATGTGCAAACTCCATACGGACAGTGACCCAGGGCCGGGGTCGAACCCGAGTCCTTGGCGCCGTGAGACAGCAGTGCTAACCCACTGCGCCACCGTGCTGCCTTTTGATTGTCTTAAAACCTCGGTACCGTCGTCCTTAACCCCCTTACCTAACGAACATCTACCGTCCTCGGTTTTGAAATTTGCGGCTTCTCCAAATGGGGCCCGCCAAATAGTTTTTGGGGATGAGAGGGTTCCAGATCTCCTCTGCACCTTGTGCTGCCTCACTGCACTCCAAAATGGCCTGGCTCCAACGTTCAGGTTCTGACCCCTCAGTCCGAAGCCTCCGACCCCAGCTGGGATTCACACACAGTGGTTAGCACTGCTGCTTCACGGCGCCGAGGACCCGGCTTTGATTGCGGCTCCAGGTCAAAGTCCGTGTGGAGTTTGCACATTCTCCCCGTGTCTGTGTGGGTCTCACCCCCACAACCCAAAGATGTGCAGAGTAGGTGGGTTGGCCAGGCTAAATTGCCCCTTAATTGGAAAAAAGAATTGGGTACTCTAAAATTTATTTTTAAAAAAGACACACAACAGTCATGATCAAATTAAATGGCGGAAGAGGCTTGAGGGGCTGAATGGCCTCCTCCTGTTCCTATATCGTTTTGACATTGCTCATATCACCATTAACTATGTAACCGAGTTAGACATCATTATCAGGCTGTTTGACCATGAGATATAGGAACATGTTGAAGCTGTCCGAACGTAGACACGCTCATTTACCTGGAAATGAGTCACAGGTTAATGATCAGTTCCAGAAACCCTGGATGATTCACCTTCAACAAAGCTCCAGAAACACTGGCGGTTGAACATAATCCCTCCTCTCAGCTCTTTTCCAAAGAATTAATTAATTCAGCACTGAATGTAAATTGATTCTGGGATCTTTCTCCAGGTCTGTGTGTCTAGGTGCAACACCAAGCAGTGTGTCTTGCCAACACAAGATGGCCGTGCAAGATGGCCGCCGATTCCCGAATGGCGCCATTCACTGGGGGCACAGTGCCCGTTGGATCTTACTGGGACCCTG
This sequence comes from Scyliorhinus canicula, assembly GCF_902713615.1. Lineage (NCBI taxonomy): Eukaryota > Metazoa > Chordata > Chondrichthyes > Carcharhiniformes > Scyliorhinidae > Scyliorhinus > Scyliorhinus canicula. The sequence continues at coordinate 15,025,483 of NC_052172.1, forward strand.
AAGGCATTCACCCAGATTCCCGAGCCCTGCAGCATGCAGGTAGTCTCCCCACAGGCTGCAGGGATCGGGATGGAGAGGGAGAGGAGGCTTCTGATCCACACGGTGTGGGCCGTACTTCCCGATTGCCGGTCTGGGGGCTTCTTACCCGTGGAGGAGGAGCTAAAGTGGATGGAAGCTCGTCGTCTGATCGACCCAGACGGCCTGCGATTGGCTTTGAGCAGGAGAAGCGCGCTGCACAAAATCACAGGATCTCTAGCGTTCAGAAGGAGGCCATTCGGCCCATCGAGTCTGCACCGACACTCTGAAAGAGCACTGTACCTAGGCCCACTTCCCCGCCGAATCCCTGAAACCCCACCTAACGTTTGGACACGAAGGGGCAATTTTAGCACGACCAATCCACCTCGCCTGCACATCTTTGGACTGTGGGAGGAAACCGGAGCACCCGGAGGAAACCCACGCACACCCAGACAGATCGGACCCTGGTCCTCGGCGCTGTGAGGCAACAGTGCTAACCAATGTGCAGCCCTTTGACCTATGACTTAAAACCTTGGTACCGCAGGCCTTAACCCCCTTACCCAACGAAAATCTACCGTCCTCCATTTTTGAAATTTGCGGCTTCTCCAAATGGGCCCGCCAAATAAATTTTGGGAGGGAGAGGGTTCAGGTGAGGGGGCGAGGTTGAGAAGGCGGGGCCTTCATGAATTATTTAAGCATCTGGGTTGTTGTAGAGTAAAGGAGACAAAGTGGCGCGATTCTTCGCAAATGCGGAGAGTCGTAAAGGCTGCCGTAAAACTGGCCGTGTTTCATGGCAGCCTCCGCGCCCCCTCCCGGGACCCGATTCTCCCCCCCCCGGGCGGGGCTAGCAGCGCGGCCCCGTGCGTCACGGCGGCGCGGCCTTGATGACGGTCGTCAAGGCCGCACGTCAAGCGTCACGGCGGCTGAAGCGGCCGATGACGTCAGCCGCGCATGCGCAGGTTGGACAACGCCAACCCGCGCATGCGCAGTTGGTGTATTTTCCCTCAGCCACACCGCAAGACGTGGCGGCTTGATCTTGCCGGGCGGCGGAGGGAAAAGAGTGCGTCCATTACGGATGCACGGCCCGCGATCGGTGCCCACCGATCGCGGGCCTATGCCCCCCTTGGCACGGCCGTTTCACGACGGCAGTGAGCAGGTGTGTTTGCTGCCGTGTTGAAACGGGCGTGAAGGCCCGGCCGCTCGGCCCATCGGCCTCGGAGAATCGCCGCTCGCCGTAAAAAACGGCGAGCGGCGATTCGTGGCGTGGGTCGGGCGTGGGGGGGTGAGAATAGCGGGAGGGCGTGAAAAATGTCGGGAGGCCTTCCCGCTATTCTCCCACCCGACGTGGGGGGCGGAGAATCGCGCCCAGGCAGGCTAGGTGCATGGGCCACGCTATATTGACCCTTAATTGGAAAACAATAATTGGGTACTCTAAATTTATTTTTTTTAAAAGGACAGTTGACTAAAACTTTATTCCAAGAGATAGGATCTTAAGGAGTGTCTTAGAGAGGGAGTAAGAGAGTCGGAGAGGTTTAGGAGAGGGGATTCCAGAGTTTAGGGCCCCCAGGTGGCTGAAGGCATGGCCGCCAATGTAGGAGCGATGCAAATCGGCGATGTGCGCGTTGCGTGTGGTGAACAGTCCGGTGACGTGTCGCATGAGGGTAGAATGGTGTCCCGGCGACTGTGGGGAAGCCCTTGTGCAGAGCTTGGAGCTAGCAGTCGAAAGGGTGGGTTTGGGAGAAGGGTCGCGGGCTTAGAGGGAACCGACTTAAGGTGTTTTGGGTCAAACAAACCTCAGAGCCAGGAGGGAAGGCTTTTAAAAAACTCAGCGAGGGACTCAGGATCTGGACTGGGCCGGCTGAGAGCGAGGGGGAGGGGTTTGGGGGGAGGGGTTTGGGGGGGGGGGGGGTCCGGCTGAGTCATTAACACAGAGGGCCAGCACAGACTCAACGGGCCGAATGCCCCCCCTCCCTTCAGTGCTGTAAACATTCCATAGTTCTATTCTACGGTTCCAGGCTTCGTTCTGCAGTAATGATGTGACAACGTATGACCTGGTGGGGAGGGGTTCCTCGGGGAAGAGGGTGTGTGGGGGGTTGGGGTGTGGGTGTGTGTGTGTGTGTGTGTGGGGCGGGGGGGGGGGGGGGGGGTCGAAGGTCCCTTGCTGCAGGGAAGGTCTCCCAATTTAGGCATTGCAAGTTTATTGTTTTAAAAGGCTACTTTTTTAGAGTGTTGAGCGCTGGGTTGAATGGAGCCAAGGTCATGGTGTCTACAGCTGTGAGCTTGACCTACCCACAATGCTGTTGGGTGTGAGTGCTCCTCTGCACGTAGCCACATTGTTTGCGTGTGTGAGTGTCGGAGGTGGGGTGGGGGGCGGGGGGGGGGGAGGGGAAGAGTGTCAGAGTGGGGGGTGGAAAGAAAAAAACACTGTCAGTATTGAATGTGTACTTATACTTAGACTCCCATCAAACAGCTCAGTGCAGGTTGCTGAAAGTTCACGGACTCCCAGTTGCCTGATCCTTAACAGATTATTGTATCGTAAGAGGCTTTTGCGTGAAATGTAATTAAGAATTTGAGGGCAGTATCCTCCCCGGTACACGTTTAACAAGTTTTCTTCTGAAGAAAGGTCAAGGACGTTCACTTCCACAGAGGACTTCAGCTCCCCGACCTTTCACCTTTTCCCCTGACCACCTCACCTTTCCCCCGACCCTCTCACCTTTCCCCAACTCCTCACATTACTCCTTGACCCCCTCACCTTTCTCTCTAACCCTTCACCATTCTCCTCAACCACTTACCTTCCTTTACTGATCACTCGCCTCTCTCTCTGACCCCCCTTATCTTTCTCTCTGATCCCTCACCCTTCTCTCCGACCCCTCACCTTTCTCCCTGACCCCTCACATTTCTCCCCAACCCCTCTGTCCCTGACCCCTCACCTTTCTCCCCGACCCCTCACCTTTCTCCCCCAACCCCTCACCTTTCTCCCCAACCCCTCTCTCCCTGACCCCTCGCCTTTCTCCCCGACCCCTCACCTTTCTCCCCCAACCCCTCACCTTTCTCCCCAACCCCTCTCTCCCTGACCCCTCGCCTTTCTCCCCTGACCCCTCACCTTTATCCCCAACCCCACTCTCCCTGACCCCTCATCTTTCTCCCCGACCCCTCACCTTTCTCCCCCGACCCCTCACCTTCCTCCCTGACCCCCCCCCCTCGCCATTCTTACTTGGATTCCTGACCGTCCCGACCCTTCCTCTGGTGCCAGTCGACTGGGCAATCGGTCCTCACACATTTTTCGGCTGCGTGCTTGGACACGAGGGTGACCAATCCTCCAGGATTGGGCCTGGAGTCTCTCGGAATCGAAGGTCAATCTCCAGGGAGATTGAAAAAAGATTGTTTCTTTGAACATTTCTCTGTCCCAGATATAAAAATATTGGAATCTTTCTGCTTTCGGATTGGCGTAGGCAGGCCGGACGTCACACGGACGGACGTGTTGGCCGAATAATGGCTGGAGCGTATGTGTGTGTGTGTGTGTGGGGGGGGGGGGGGGGGGGGGGGGGGGGGGGGGGGGGGGGGGGGGGGAGGAGTCATGTGATGGAACCTCCAGGAATACATTTAGACACAGTTGGCAACTACTGGGCAATGGATGGGGCAACATAATTGAGGCTAATGTTACAGCAATTTCCTGTGCTGACATGAAAGAAAGACTTGCATTTGCATAGTGCCAGTCTCTGCCTGCAGGACATCCCCAAGCATTTTACAGTCAATGACGCACTTTTTGAAGTGTTAGAATGTTAATTTCCACACAGCAAGCTACCATAAACAGCCATGTGGTCAATAACCAGGTTGTGTGTGTTTTCAGTGAGCGGGGCCTGTGGGGGATAAATTCTCCTGCTGTCCCACGCGAGAATGCCGTGGAATCTTTCACCCAGGTGCATCATTTAACCCTTCACCCAACACCTCCGATAGGGCTGCACTCCCTCCGCATCAGTCTGGATTTATGCAATCAGACCTCTCGAAGTGGAGATTGACCTTTTTTTTTGTTATAAATTTAGAATACCCAATTCTTTTTTTCCCAATTAAGGGGCAATGTAGCATAGCCAATCCACCTGCCCTGCACATCTTTGGGTTGTGGGGGCGAAACCCACGCAAACACGGGGAGAAATGTGCAAACTCCACACGGACAGTGACCCAGGGCCGCGGTCGAACCCGAGTCCTTGGCGCCGTGAGGCAGCAATGCGACCACTGCGCCACCCTGCAGCCCACGAGATTGACCCTTTGCCCTCCTGACTGAAAGGTGAAAGGGCACCCCGTCGACCCCTGGCTGAATGCTGAGGGGTGTGGGCTATCCGATTCGACCCCCCCCCCCCCCCACTCTCCCCCCACAACCGTGCAAATCTTCCCTCTATTAAATCCCCCCAGAACCTGCGAAGGGAGGGGACAATGTCAGCTTCTCCAGCCTCTGTACAAAACTGCACAGAGACATTCGATCGAGGTGCCATCCACCATATTCTGCCAGGATGAGGGGCAGCAGGGTAGCATGGTGGTTAGCATAAATGCTTCACAGCTCCAAGGTCCCAGGTTCGATTCCCGGCTGGGTCACTGTCTGTGTGGAGTCTGCACGTCCTCCCCCTGTGTGCGTGGGTTTCCTCCGGGTGCTCCGGTTTCCTCCCACAGTCCAAAGATGTGCAGGTTAGGTGGATTGGCCATGCTAAATTGCCCGTAGTGTCCTAATAAAAGTAAGGTTAAGGGGGGGGGTTGTTGGGTTACGGGTATAGGGTGGGTACGTGGGTTTGAGTAGGGTGATCATGGCTCGGCACAACATTGAGGGCCGAAGGGCCTGTTCTGTGCTGTACTGTTCTATGTTCTATGTTCTATGATGTATAATCTAAGCAAGCGATAAGTTGGCTCACCCTGTGCTCACTTGCTGGAAGTGCAATAAACTCTGGTGAACCCTGGGACAATGTAAGCAAAGGCATAAATACTTCACCCCTACCATTGGCTCCCAGCCTGAGAGGAGGAACAGTATCTCCCCTGTGCCGTTCCCGCCGCTGCCCCCCCCCCCCCCCCCCCCCCCCCCCTCCTAGCGGTGCTCCCCATTCTTTTTCAACCCTCTGTGGTTTATAGGAGGGAAAAACTTACATTTATCTTCTACCACCTTCCATAATCTCAGGACTCTCTACAGCCAGGGAAATCCTTCAGTGTCGCCACTGAGGTAACAGCAATTTGTGCACAGCAAGATCCCACAAACAACAAGGTGATGAATGGCCAAATAATCTATCCCCCCCCCCCCCCTCCAAACTAGGACCAGTCTGTAACCTTTCTTACATTTTGCCTTCAGAGAGCTCTGACCCTTGTTCTGTTATTAACAACATTCTGCTCTCTGACCCGCATGCCGCTATCGACACCTGCTTTAGTCTTTAACACGACCATTGACACTCCCTTTGTCTTGCGTCCAGCGGGGCAGCCACGCGGAGTTCTCCTGGAGCTCTGTCCGACATTCCTCCTTCAGAGGAACCACCAGAAATAGATCCTGTTCCCTCGTGGCGTCATCGCAGTACAGAAGGAGACCATTCGGCCCCATGTTTTAGTGCCAGAAGAAGCCACCCTAATTTCCTCTTGCGTCCCAGCGTTAATTTCCCCCCCTCCCCGGAGGCCAGATTTTCCCGCCCCATCGGCCGCAGGGCTGCAAATTCCCGCCCAAAGTCGACGGGGGTCAGACGGAAAAACGTTGTTGAAGCTACAGCCAGGTCAGCCCTGATTCCATCAAATCCCTCGAGGGGCCGAATGGCCTGCTCTTGCTCCTAAGTGTTGCCTTCAAGCCCCGGCCCCACTGCCTTGCCCCCTTCACCTCATCATTGACCCAGCTGACCTTTGAACCGGCGTACGATTGCTCTCCCCTGTTCCGAGGTACGTTGGGCGTGCCAATCAAACACTAGTTCCTTTCTTGCCAACAGCACCCAATGGGGAGAGAGTTGCCAACTCTGGATGGACATAGGCCTGGGGGGAACTCCACATATGACCTTCATGGTCCCTTTTCCCACCTCAACCCAGCCAAGGAGCCTTTATTCTCGGCTCTAATCAGAAGCCATCAACAGACACGCTCGAGAGTAAGTGAGGGAAAAAATAATTGTGTTTATTATTAATGCCCCGTTGCTGTTTCTCTCTACCCGGACTTGCTCACAGTTAACGTCCTGTAGGGAGACTCCAGGGCAATCCTGGAGGTTTGGCAACCATCACCCACTTTAGGGCCTCCAGCTTGTGATTATTCAGTGGCGAATACCCTGACGACCGAGTGCGTTGCGTCAAGCGACAATGGCCGAGGTGGGGGGTGACGATCCCACCCAGGGGACGATTGCAGGCCACAGCCAGCCCCGTCCAGATCCCCCATCGGGCAGACTGCTAACGACACGGTTGCCCGGCAACATGTGTAAACATCAGTTACAGTAACACGAGCAGAAACGAGAAGTCGCCGCATTAACTGGAAGTTGCTCCTCAAAGAAAAGAATGGATTGTGCAACTGCCTTTTGGTGTAATCAAGTTACATCATTACTAGGAAGAGGAAACACAGAGCCAGAATCACAGAGCAGCATCCATAAAGACTTCCAGCTCACGAGGGAGCTATTCGGCCCGTCACACCTCTGCTAGCCCTTTGACCAGATTTCACAATTAATCCCCCTACCCTTTCCATCCAGCCCTGAAAATCTGGGCTGTTGAAATATCAATTGAGGGCAGCGCTTTGGCGCAGTGGGTTAGCCCTGCTGCCTCACGGCGCTGAGGTCTCAGGTTCGAATCCCTGCTCTGGGTCACTGCCCGTGTGGAGTTTGCACGTTCTCCCCGTGTTTGCGTGGGTTTCGCCCCCACAATCCAAAAAGAAATGTGGAAGCTAGGTGAATTGGCCACGCTAAATTGGCCCTTAATTGTAAAAAACGAATTGGGTACTCTTAAGTTTTAAAAAAATATATCAATTGGTCCTTGAGAAGGTGGTGGGGGAGCCGCCTTCTTGAGCCGCTGCAGTCCCTGTGGTGTAGGTACACCCATAGTGCTGTTAGGGAGGGAGTTCCAGGATTTTGACCCAGCGACAGTGAAGGAACGGCCGATATATTTCAGGATGGTGAGTGGCTCTGAGGGGGAACCTCCAGGTGGTGGGGCTCCCAGGTATCTGCTGCCCTTATCCCCCTAGATGGTAGAGGTCATGGGTTTGGAAGATGCTGTCAGAGGAGCCTTGGTGAGTTTGCTGCAGTGCATCTTGTACATGGTACACACGGCTGCCACTGTGCGCCAGTAGTGGAGGGAGTGAACGTTTAAGGTAGCAAATGGGGTGCCAATGAAGCGCGGCTGTTTTCTCCTGAATGGTATCTAAATGTGGTTGGAGTTGCACTCATCCAGGCAATCCTGCAACTGGAACCAGTTTCTCCTTCCATCCATCATCAAATCCCATAAGACGTAGGAGCTGAATTAGGCCACTTGGCCCATCGAGCCTGCTCCACCGTTCAATCATGGCTGATATGTTTCTCATCCCCATTCTCCTGATCCTCTTATTAATCAAGATCCTATCTATCCCTGTCTTAAAGACACACAGTAGGGGCCTCACGGTAGCATGGTGGTTAGCATCAATGCTTCACAGCTCCAGGGTCCCAGGTTCGATTCCCGGCTGGGTCACTGTCTGTGTGGAGTCTGCACGTCCTCCCCGTGTGTGCGTGGGTTTCCTCCGGGTGCTCCGGTTTCCTCCCACAGTCCAAAGATGTGCAGGTTAGGTGGATTGGCCATGCTAAATTGCCCGTAGTGTAAGGTTAATGGGGGGATTGTTGGGTTACGGGTATACGGGTGATGTGGGTTTAAGTAGGGTGATCATTGCTCGGCAAGTGGAAACATCCTCTCCATGTCCACTCTATCCAGGCCCCGCAGTGTCCTGTCAGTTTCAATAAGATCCCCTCTCATCCTTCTAAACTCCAACGAGTACAGACCGCACCCGTTCCTCATATGACAAGCTCTTCATTCCAGGGATCATTCTTGTGAACCGCCTCTGGACCCTTTCCAAGGTCAGAACATCCTTCCTTAGATACGTGACTCAGAACTGCTCACAATACTCCAAATGGGGTCTGACCAGAGCCTTATCCAGCCTCAGAGCTACATCCCTGGTCTTGTATTCTAGCCCTCTTGACATGAATGCCAACATTGCATTTGCCTTCTTAACTGCCGATTGAACCTGTACGTTAACCGTTTAAAAAAATAAATTTAGAGTACCCAATTTTTATTTTTTCCCAATTAAGGGGCAATTTAGCGTGGCCAATCCACCTAACCTGCACATCTTTGGGTTGTGGGGGTGAAACCCACGCAGACACGGGGAGAATGTGCAAACTCCACACGGACAGTGACCCAGAGCCGGGATTCGAACCTGGGACCTCAGCGATAGCCTGTAACTTGCTTCAGTTCCAAAGCACTCAGTGACTCTCTGCGTCCTTCCAATTCTTGCCTCTCATGTGCCTTCAATTTCCTTCTCCCATCATCTGTGGAGGGAGGGGGGGGGGGGGGGTTGCTGGGTGCCTTCATCAATGTTGACGCCAAGTTCCGCAACTCCCTCCCTAAATCCCGCTGCCTTTCTCTCCCCTCCTTTGAGATGCTTCATGAAATTTGACCATGGTTTAGGTCACCTGTCCTAATACCTCCTCGTGGCTCAGAGTCCAGTTGTGTTTGGTCATGCTGCTGCAAAGCATCATGGGATGCTGTATCATGGTAAAGACGCTACGCAAATTCAGGCTGCTGTTGGAATCTAATTGATCAGACCCAGGAATACAGATACATACAAACGGATAGATATGATCCTGGCCCAGGGAGGCATGGTAGTGCAGTGGTTAGCACTGCTGCCTCACAGCATCGAGGTCCCAGGTGCGATCCCAGCCCCGGGTCACTGTCCGTGTGGAGTTTGCACATTCTCCCTGTGTCTGAGTGTGACTCACCCCCACAACCCAAAGAGGCGCAGGGTAGGTGGATTGGCCACACTAAATTGCCCCTTAATCGGGGAAAAATGAATTGGGTAATCTAAATTTTTTTAAAAATGAGTACTGGCCCAAACTGTTTTTATTTCCCCCCCCCATTGAATCATAGAATCCCTACAGTGCAAGAGGAGGCCATTCAGCCCATCGATGCTGCACCGCCCTTCAGAAAGAGCACATCATCCAGGCCCAGTCCCCCACAAACGTGCAACCCCAGCTAACCTTTGGACACCAAGGGATAATTTAACGTGGGGCAATCCACCTAGGGGGGGGAGCTCTTTCGAAGGGTCGGCCCAGGCTCGATGGGTCGAATAGCCTCCTCCTGCTCCGTAGGTATTCTATAATTCCGTGCCGGGAGCCCTCCTTCTGTATTCAGTGCTATGGGTGGGAGCACTTTAAAGCAGGCATTGTCAAACTCAGGGGCGTGACTCAGGCGGGTCTCAGGAGGGTCGTGGCGGCGCTCCCGATGGCGCAAATCTGCGTGCAACAGCCGCAGCAATCGGCTTTTAATAATGCCGGCTGCGAGCGGCTTTCAAAATGGCCAGGAACAGATTAAAAAAATTTGGCCACACTGCGCATGGGTGCCCGAACTTGGTGCGCACGTATGCGCGGTGCGGCCGCATTTTTTTTATATGGTTGCAGCCTTTTTTTTTCCAAGTTCGGGGGGCCAAAGGGACGCACAACTATTTCCACCACTTTTGTCAGCAACAAACAAGGTCAGAGAAAATGGTGGGTCGCGCAGACCGGCCGGGGTGGGTCGCGAAGGTCGGCTGGCGTGGGTCGCGAAAGTCGGCCGGCATGGGCCGCAAAAGCCGGCCGGCGTGGGTCGCGAAGGTCAGCCGGCGTGGGTCGCGAAAGTCGGCCGGCATGGGCCGCAAAAGTCGGCCGACGTGGGTCGCGAAAGTCGGCCGGCATGGGCCGCAAAAGTCGGCCGACGTGGGTCGCGAAGGTCGGCCGGCGTGGGTCGCGAAGGTCGGCCGGCATGGGCCGCAAAAGTCGGCCGACGTGGGTCGCGAAGGTCGGCCGGCGTGGGTCGCGAAAGTCGGCCGGCATGGGCCGCAAAAGTCGGCCGGCGTGGGTCGCGAAGGTCGGCCGGCGTGGGTCGCGAAGGTCGGCCGGCGTGGGTCGCGAAGGTCGGCCGGCGTGGGCCGCAAAAGTCGGCCGGCGTGGGTCGCGAAGGTCGGCCGGCGTGTGTCCCGAAGGTTGGCTGATTGGTAAAAATGGGTCCCCAAAAATAAAGTTTGAAAAACACTGCTTTAAAGGCAATCGTGGGGAGCCTGTGCCTTTAAGAGCCTCCCCCCCCCCCCCCCCCCCCAGTCTCAGTGCCGCCCTCTGCAGGCGGAGCCCGGGGTTGCCGGGGTTAATTTCAGGTCTGTTTACTGGGTCACGTGGGGCGGCTGTGCACGTGTAATTGACACACGGGCTGATGGAGAAGCGGCAGCGGCTCGGGCGCCGGGAGCTGGGCTCCTCCCGCGGGCTGGCCAGGGGGGCAATGCAGCTCCGGGGGCATGCAACTCATTAAATGCAAGGCCGGGGAGGCGGCGGCGGCCGGGTGCAATCGGCCGGCAGCGGGTGAGGTTTGGGGTGGGGAGGGGCAAGCGGCGGATCAGCAAGCCCGTCCTCCGCAATGACAGCGCGGAGAGCCATGGCACCGGGGACTGAGCCGCCCGCATGGGGGAGCCGCGGCCCGAGGGTGTGAGGGCACCGGGGGCTGCCAGCCACCCTGCCCCTCGCCCAGCCCAGCCGCCAGCTGCGGGGGGGTTGCCCATGGGGCTGGAGGGTTGCAGCCCCCCGTGCCAGCTCCTGCGGGGCAATGGCATGGTCCCAGGAACAGGCAATGTATCAACCCAAATGGCTACAGTATCCCCTGGCACCCAAATGGCTACAGTGTCCCCTGGCACCCAAATGGCTACAGTGTCCCCTGGCACCCAAATGGCTACAGTATCCCCTGGCACCCAAATGGCTACAGTGTCCCCTGGCACCCAAATGGCTACAGTGTCCCCTGGCACCCAAATGGCTACAGTGTCCCCTGGCACCCAAATGGCTACAGTGTCCCCTGGCACCCAAATGGCTACAGTATCCCCTGGTACCCAAATGGTTACAGTGTCCCCTGGCACCCAAATGGCTACAGTGTCTCCTGGCACCCAAATGGTTACAGTGTCCCCTGGCACCAAAATGGTTACAGTGTCCCCTGGCACCCAAATGGTTACAGTATCCCCTGGCACCCAAATGGTTACAGTACCCCCTGGCACCCAAATGGTTACAGTGTCCCCTGGCACCCAAATGGTTACAGTATCCCCTGGCACCCAAATGGTTACAGTATCCCCTGGCATCCCAATAATTACCGCACCCCATGACCATGCAGTGGCTGCCCTGGGCACTGCCCATGATGAGGATGGGCACAGGCTGTACCACCGCTCCCCTCGGGGCCTTCTGTCTGCCCTCGACCCGGCCCACGGGGTCCTCCCCGCCGGCCAGGAGAAGGCCCTGGGCACCAGCTGCCGGAGGAGGGCCTTGGAGAGCCCGTGTCTGCTGCTGGCCCCGTGCCCCTGGCAGGGAGGGGACGGCGGCGGTCTGGGGGGGGACGGGGCTGGGGCTGGCCCCCTTCCCCAGCCCTGCCCCAAGAGGAGGAGGCTGGAGAACGGGGAGAGCCCTGGCGGCCTGAGTCTGGTCAACGGGCATGGCGAGGAGGCATGCGCTGGGAAGGATGCCAAGCGGAGGAAGGTGGAGGATGAAAACATGGTGCCCGTGCGGTGCCCAGGCAACACTGCGATGGGCAGGGACATGCAACTGAGACTCCAGGCGCAGGAACTGGTCAATAACTACATTGTGCCCTGCATGAACTGCTATGGCATCTGCATCAAGGACAATTTTCTCGGGGAGCGGCTGGGCAGCAAGATCCTGCTGGACGTTCTGAGCCTCCATCAGAATGGGACGTTGATGGACGGGAAGGTGGTCAGTCCCCTCAGTATTCCCACCAGGAGCATCCGAGGGGACAAGATCGCTTGGGTGGATGGGAAGGAAGAATCCTGTAGCAACATTGGTCTGCTGATGGACAGGCTTGATGAGCTGATCCTCTACAGTACCGGGAGGCTGGGAAATTACATAATCAACGGGAGAACTAAGGTAAGGGGGTTGAGGAAGGAGAGGGGGGGGTTTGCAATGGCGGGAAAAAGTGACCGTAAGGCTTTTGTTTGTTTGCAACGCTCAACACTATTATTGTCCACCTGTCAATAGTGATGTTTGCTCCATTATTGTGGTGGATGCGTTAACGTAGAATTTTATAGAATTTACAGTGCAGAAGGAGGCCATTCGGCCCATCGAGTCTGCACCGGCCCTTACAAAGTGCACCCTACTCAAGCCCAACGTCTCTACTCTATCCCCGTAACCCCCACTTAACCTATTTTGGACACCGAAGGGCAATTTATCACGGCCAATCCACCTAACCCGCACATCTTTGGACTGTGGGAGGAAATGGGAGCACCCGGAGGAAACCCACGCAGACACGGGGGGAACGTGCAGACTCCGCACAGACAGTGACCCAGCCAGGAATCGAACCTGGGACCCTGGAGCTGTGAAGCAGCTGCGCTAACCATTGTGCTACTGTGCTGCCCCCTAACGTTGGATTGTAGGAATAGAGACCCAATGTGTGTGTGTGTGTGCTTCTGTGAGTGTGTGTGTGTGCTTCTGTGTGTGTGTGTGCTTCTGTGTGTGTGCTTCTGTGTGTGTGTGTGTGCTTCTGTGTGTGTGCTTCTGTGTGTGTGCTTCTGTGTGTGTGTGTGTGCTTCTGTGTGTGTGCTTCTGTGTGTGTGTGTGCTTCTGTGCTTCTGTGTGTGTGCTTCTGTGTGTGTGCTTCTGTGTGTGTGTGTGTGTGCTTCTGTGTGTGTGTTTTTGTGCTTCTGTGCGCGTGCTTTTGTGCGCCTGTGTGTGTTTTTGTGCTGTGTGTGTGTTTTTGTGCTTCTGTGCGTGTGCTGTTGTGCGCCTGTGCGTGTGCTGTTGTGCGCCTGTGCGTGTGCTGTTGTGCGCCTGTGCGTGTGCTGTTGTGCGCCTGTGCGCGTGCTTTGGTGCGCCTGTGCGTGTGCATGTGTTTTTGCGTGCCTGTGCAAGTCTGCGTGTGTGTTTTTGTATGCCTGTGTTTTTGTGTGCCTATGCCTGTCTGCATGTGTTGTGTGCCTGTGCATGTGTGCTTTGTCGTGTGCGCTTTTGTGTTGTGTGCGGTGTTTTGTGCGTGTGTGCGGTGTTTTTGTGCCTGTGTGTTTGTGCGTTTTTGGGTGTGTGTATGTGTGTTTTTGGGTGTGGTGTCAGCCCATATTTGGTAATATTTCAAAGTATCGAAGATGATCTCATTCAAATGAACTTCCAAAGCAGGAAGAAAGGTGGAGGACTCTGGGGAGTGGCACTCGGGTGATTTTTCCCTTAGGAGAGACAGTGCAGATATTGTGGCCTGAATGGCCTCTATCCATGCTATAACCATTCTCGTTTTCCCACCCTCGCTCTCTCAACCAGCTCGGAAGCCCAGAACGAAGGGACAGCGAGAGTGAGCGCAATTGCGAGGGAAGGGTCGCACAAATTAGGAGGAGGCCATTCGGCCCCTCCAGCATGCTCCGCCATTCGATAAGATCACAGATGATCTAGTTGTGGCCTTGACCCCACTTTCCTGTACACGTTTCCCGCATCTGGATAACCTTTGACTCCCTTTGCTAATGAAGAATCTATCTACCTCCGCCTTAAATATATTCAGTGACCCTGCATTCACCGCTCTTCTGGGGGAAGAGAAAGAGGATTCGAAAGATTCATCACAGAATCCCTACAACACAGGAGGCCATTCAGCCCATCAGGTCTGTACGAACCCTCTAAAAGAGCGCCCTACCTCGGCCCAGCGCCCCGCCCTATCCCCGTAACCTTACCTAATCTGCACATTGCTGGACAATAAGGAGCAATTGATCACCAATCCACCTAACCTGCACAGTTTTGGACTGTGGGCGGAAACCGGAGCACCCGGAGGAAACCCACGCAGCCACGGGGAGAGAACGTGCAAACTCCACACAGACGATCACCCGAGGTCGGAATTGAACCCGGGTCCCTGGCGCTGTGTTGCAGCCATGCTTACCATCGTACTGCCCAGTCACGGCCCTTTGAGAGAAAAATATTCTCCTCACCTCGATCTTAAACGGGAGACCCCTTATTTTTAAACTGTGCCACCAAACCCCTCCTCGTTCTGGGCTCTGCCACAAGAGGAATTATCCTCTTGTGAAAATGGCTCCATGGGATTTTTATTTTATCAAAGAAAAGTGCAGCACAGGGACAGGCCCTTCGGCCCTCCAAGCCCGTGCCGACCGTGTTGTCCGTCTAAACTAAAATCTTCTACACTTCCAGGGTCCGTATCCCTCTATTCCCATCCTATTCATGTATTTGTCAAGATGCCCCTTAAACGTCACTATCGTCCCTGCTTCCACCACCTCCTCCGGCAGCGAGTTCCAGGCACCCACTACCCTCTGTGTAAAAAAACTTGCCTTGTTAATCTCGTCAAAACCTTGCGCCTCACACCTTAAACCTACGCCTCCTAGTAATTGACCCCTCTACCCTGGGGAAAAGCCTCTGACTATCCGCTCTGTCTATGCCCCTCATAATTTTGTAGACCTCTATCAGGTCGCCCCTCAACCTCTGTCGTTCCAATGAGAACAAATCGAGTTTATTCAACCTCTCCTCATAGCTAATGCCCTCCATATCAGGCACCATCCTGGTAAATCTCTTCTGCACCCTCTCTAAGGCCTCCACATCCTTCTGGTAGTGTGGCGACCAGAATTGAACACTATACTCCAAGTGTGGCCTAACTAAGGTTCTATACAGCTGCAACGTGACACTGCTGCCTTTGATACAACACCCGTCTCCACTTAACACATTCCTCTCCCAGCCCAAATCTTCCGCAACCTGTAAACCAAATAATTCCATTCCACCAAAAGCTTTCTCCACATCCAGGGAAATAAATCACTAACCCACCCGACACCCGCTTTGATAACACTCCATTACCGCCTAACATTTTTGCATGAATTCCGACCCTTTATGAACCCATTCTGATTTCTCCCCACCGTAGAATAATCAGTGGAAGAATTCCCTCTGGGAATGGGAGAACGCCACGCCAACACTTTAGTCAACAATTTCAGATCAGGGTTCGGAAGCGAGATTGGCCAATAGGAAGCGCGTTCCTCCGGGTTCTTGTCCGCCTTCAAAATCAAGGAAATTTCGCTCCTTGGAGTGTTGGTGGTCGGAGTCCTGCCTCGAATCAATGACGTTACTCAACAATTTTTTTTATTTTTGAAATTTTTTCCTCAAAAAAAAAAATTTAGAGTCCCCAATTCATTTTTCCAGTTAAGGGGCAATTTAGCCTGGCCAATCCACCTACCCTGCACATTTTTGGGTTGTGCGGTGTGAAACCCACACAGACACGGGGAGAATGTGCAAACTCCACACGGACAGTGACCCAGAGCAGGGATCGAACCTGGGACCTCGGCGCCGTGAGGCTGCAGGGCTAACCCACTGCGCCACCGTGCTGCCCATTGGGAAGAAAAGAAGCGCTACATACATGTGCGTATATCTCCAGCCTGGCCCATCTTCTATAATCAGCATAAAAATCCCTAAATGCCTTATTAATGTTCATTTTAATTAACCTATCATTCGCAGATTCATGTACAGAAGGGAATGCCCTGGAATCGTCCTTCCTCGCAGTTAAAATAGCCAAGTGTCTTCTCAGCTTCTTCCGGAATGCGCACATTTTCCCTTCGCACATTTTAAACTCCCCTCAGCTCGCTGGGTCGGCAAGGGGTCAAGGGTCACTCCAGCTGCGTTAATCTCCCTGAATGGCTGCCGCTTTGGGTTCCTCCCGTACTCTTCCTGCGCTTCAGCCAATTTAACTTCCAACCGGAACGCTGCCTGTCCAGTATTCCCAGGAAATTACCAACCCCCTCCCATAAGTTTTGCAAGTGTCCCACAAAGTGGATGGGGGGGTCGATGGGGGGGGTCTCAGGGACCCGGGTTCAATTCCGACCTCGGGTGATGGTCTGTGTGGTATTTGCACGTTCTCTCCCCGTGGCTGCGTGGGTTTCCTCCGGGTGCTCCGGTTTCCGCCCACAGTCCAAGAATCCCCCGTTGGAATCGCTACACCATTGGTTCGTGTGCCTTCAGTTGCTGGGAGCCTGAGCTGTGAAATTCCTCTGTACACCCCACCCCTCCCGCACGCTCTCTCTCCCGCACGCTCTCTCTCTTTCTCTCGCACTCGCTCTCTCTCGCGCACGCTCGCTCTCTTTCTCTTGCGCTCGCTCTCTTTCTCTCTGTCTCGCTCTCTCTCGCGCACGCTCGCTCTCTTTCTCTCGCGCTCGCTCTCTCTCGCGCATGCTCGCTCTCTTTCTCTCGCGCTCGCTCTCTCTCGCGCACGCTCGCTCTCTTTCTCTCGCGCACGCTCGCTCTCTCTCGCGCTCTCTCTCGTGCTCTCTCTCTCGCGCTCTCTCTGTCTCGCGCTCTCTCTGTCTCGCGCTCTCTCTCTCTCGCGCTCTCTCTCTCTCGCGCTCTCCCTCTCTCGCGCTCTCCCTCTCTCACGCTCTCTCTCTCGCGCTCTCCCTCTCTCACGCTCTCTCTCTCTCTCTCGCACTCTCTCTGTCTCGCGCTCTCTCTCTCTCACGCTCTCTCTCGCGCTCTCTCTCTCTCGCGCTCTCTCTCCTCGCGCGCTCTCTCTCTCGCGCTCTCCTCTCTCGCGCTCTCCTCTCTCACGCTCTCTCTCTCGCGCTCTCTCTGTCTCGCGCTCTCTCTCACGCTCTCTCTCTCTCTCGCGCTCTCTCTCAGGCTCTCTCGCTCTCTCTCTCTCGCGCTATCTATCGCTCTCTCTCGCGCTCTCTCTCTCGCGCTCTCTCTCTCGCTCTCTCTCGCGCTCTCTCTCTCGCGCTCTCTCTCTCGCGCACTCTCTCTCGCGCGTCTCTCTCTCGCGCTCTTCTTCGCGCTCTCTCTCTGCGCTCTCTCTCCGCGCTCTCTCTCTCGCGCTCTCTCTCTCGCGCTCTCTCGCGCTCTCACTCACGCTCTCTCTCGTGCTCTCTCTCTCTTTCTCTCGTGCTCTCTCTCTCGGGCTCTCTCTCTCGCGCTCCTCTCTCTCGCGCTCTCTCTCTCTCTCTCGCGCTCTCTCTCTCTTGCGCTCTCTCTCTCGCGCTCTCTCGCTCTCGCGCTCTCTCTCTCCTTCTCTCTCTCGCGCTCTCTCTCTCTCGCGCTCTCTCTCTCGCGCTCTCCTCTCGCGCTGTCTCTCTCGCGCTCTCTCTCTCGCGTCTCTCTCGCGCTCTCTCTCTCGCGCTCACTCTCTCTCGCGCGCTCTCTCTCTCTCTCGCGCTCTGTCTCTCTCTCGCGCTCTCTTCTCTCGCGCTCTCTCTCTCTCGCGCTCTCTCTCTCTCGCGCTCTCTCTCGCGCTCTCTCTCTCTCGCGCTCCTCTCTCCGCGCTCTCTCTCTCGCGCTCTCTCTCTCGCGCGCTCTCTCTTCTCCGCTCTCTCTCTCTCGCGCTCTCTCTCTCTCGCGCGGCTCTCTCTCTCCGCTGCTCTCTCTCTCGCCGTCTCTCTCTCTCGCGCTCTCTCTCTCTCGCGGCTCTATCTCTCGCGCGATCGCGCTCTCTCCTCTCGCGCTCTCTCTCTCGCTCTCTCTCTCTTGCGCTCTCTCTCGCTCTCGCTCCTCTCTTTCGCGCTCTCTCTCTCTCGCGCTCTCTCTCTCGCGCCCTCTCTCTCTCGCGCGCTCTCTCTCTCTCGGCGCTCTCTCTCTCTCGCGCCTCTCTCTCTCTCGCGCTCTCTCTCTCGCGCGCTCTCACTCTCTCGCGCTCTCTCTCTCTCGCGCTCTCTCTCTCTCGCGCTCTCTCTCTCTCGCGCTCTCTCTCTCTCGCGGTCTCTCTCTCTCTCTCGCTCTCTCTCTCGGTCTCTCTCTCTCGCGCTCTCTCTCTCTCGCGCTCTCTCTCTCTCGCGCTCTCTCTATCGCACTCTCTTGCGCTGTCTCTCTTGCGCTCGCTCGCTCGCTCTCTCACTCGCTCTCTCTTGCGCTCACTCTCTCACGTGCTCCCTCTCACGTGCTCCCTCTCACGCGCTTCCTCTCTCGCGCTCTCGCTCTCTCTCTCGCGTGCTCTCTCTCGCGCTCTCTCGCGCTCTCTCTCGCGCGTTCTCTCGCGCTCTCTCTCGCGCTCTCTCTCGCGCTCTCTCTCGCGCTCTCTCTCGCGCTCTCTCTCTCTTGCGCTCTCTCGCGCTCTCTCTCGCGCTCTCTCTCGCGCTCTCTCTCTCGCTCTCTCTCTCTTGCGCTCTCTCGCTCTCTCTCTCGCGCTCTCTCTCGCGCTCCCTCTCTCTCGCTCTCTCTCTCTCGCTCTCTCTCTCTCGCTCTCTCTCTCTCTCGCTCTCTCTCTCTCGCTCTCTCTCTCTCCGCTCTCTCTCTCTCGCTCTCTCTCTCCGCTCTCTCTCTCTCGCGCTCTCTCTCTCGCGCTCTCTCTCTCGCGCTCGCTCTCTCGCGCTCGCTCTCTCGCGCTCGCTCTCTCACGCTCGCTCTCTCGCTCGCTCGCTCTCTCGCTCTCTCTCTCGCGCGCTCTCTCGCGCGCTCTCTCGCGCGCTCTCTCGCGCTCTCTCTCGCGCTCTCTCTCGCGCTCTCTCTCGCGCTCTCTCTCCGCGCTCTCTCTCTCTCGCTCTCTCTCTCTCGCTCTCTCTCTCTCGCTCTCTCTCTCTCGCTCTCTCTCTCTCGCTCTCTCTCTCTCGCTCTCTCTCTCTCGCTCTCTCTTTCGCGCTCTCTCTCTCTCGCTCTCTCTCTCTCGCTCTCTCTCTCGCCGCCTCTCTCTCTCGCGCTCTCTCTCGCGCTCTCTCTCTCGCGCTCGCTCTCTCTCGCGCTCGCTCTCTCTCGCGCTCGCTCTCTCGCGCTCGTTCTCTCGCTCGTTCTCTCGCTCGCTCTCTCGCTCGCTCTCTCGCTCGCTCGCGCTCTCGCGCTCGCTCTCTCGCGCGCCCGCTCTCTCGCGCTTGCTCTCTCGCGCTCTCACTTGCGCTCTCACTTGCGCTCTCTCTCGCTCTCTATCGCTCTCTCTCGCGCTCTCTCTCTCTCGTGCTCTCTCTCTCTCGCTCTCCTCTCTCTCTCTCGCGCTCTCTCGCGCTTTCTCTCTCTCGCGCTCTCTCTCGTGCTCTCTCTCTCGCGCTCTCTCTCGCGCTCTCTCTCTCGCGCTCTCTCTCTTCGTGCTGCTCTCCTCTCTCTCGCGCTTTCTCTCTCTTGCGCTCTCTCGTGCTCTCTCTCTCGCGCTCTCCGCTCTCTCTCTCGCGCTCTCTCTCTCGCTCGCTCTCTCTCTCGCTCGCTCTCTCTCTGCTCTCTCTCTCTCGCGCTCTCTCTCTCGCTCTCTCTCTCGCGCTCTCTCTCTCGCGCTCTCTCTCGCGCTCTCTCCCGCGCTCGCTCTCTCGCGCTCGCTCTCTCGCGCTCGCTCTCTCGCTCTCTCTCTCGCGCGCCCGCTCTCTTGCGCTTGCTCTCTCGCGCTCTCACTTGCGCTCTCACTTGCGCTCTCTCTCGCTTTCTCTCTCTCTCTCTCGCGCTTTCTCTCTCTCGCGCTCTCTCTCTCTCGTGCTCTCTCTCTCTCGCGCTCTCTCTCTCTCTCTCTCGCGCTCTCTCGCGCTTTCTCTCTCTCGCGCGCTCTCTCGTGCTCTCTCTCTCTCGCGCTCTCTCTCTCTCTCGCGCTCGCTCTCGCGCTCTCTCTCTCTCGCGCTCTCTCTCTCTCGCGCTCTCTCTCTCTCGCGCTCTCTCTCTCGCGCTCTCTCTCTCTCGCGATCTCTCTCGCGCTCTCTCTATCTCTCTCTCGCGCTCGCTCTCTCGCGCTCTCTCTCTCTCGCGCTCTCTCTCTCTCGCGCTCTCTCTTCTCTCTCGCGCTCTCTCTCTCTCGCGCGCTCTGTGCTCTCTCTCTCTCGCGCTCTCTCTCTCTCTGCGCTCTCTCTCTCTCTCGCGCTCTCTCTCTCTCTCGCGCTCTTCTCTCTCGCTCTCTCTCTCTCTCGCGCTCTCTCTCTCGCGCTCTCTCTCTATCGCGCTCTCTCTTCTCTCGCGCTCTGCGCTCTCTCTGCTCTCTCTCGCGCTCCTCTCTCGCGCTCTCTCTCTCGCTCTCTCGTGCTCTCTCTCTCTCGTGCTCTCTCTCTCTCGCGCTCTCTCTCTCGCGCTCTCTCTCTCGCGCTTTCTCTCTCTCCCTCTCGCGTGCTCTATCTCGTGCTCTCTCTCCCTCTCGCGCGCTCTCTCTCGTGCTCTCTCTCTCTCACGCTCTCTCTCTCACGCTCTCTCTCTCTCTCTCTCTTGCGCATGTACGCGCCCTCTCTCTCGCACGTGCTCTCTCTCTGGCGCGCGCTCTCTCTCTCTCTCGTCCGTGTTCTCTCTCGCGCTCACTCTCTCCCTCTTGCGCTCACTCTCTCCCTCTCACGCTCTCTTGCTCTTGCTCTCTCTCTCGCGTGCTCTCTTTCTCTCGCGCGTGCTCTCTCTCATACACGTTCTCGCGTGCTCTCTGGCGCTCTCTTTCTCTCTCGTGCACTCTCTCCCTGTCCCTCACACGCCCTCTCTCGCGCTCTCTCTCTTGCGTGCACGCTCTCTCTTGCGTGCACGCTCTCTCTTGTGCCCTCTTGCTCGCGCTCTCTCTCGCTCTCTCACGCGCGCCTCTCTCTCTCTCTCTCTCTCGCACGCACCTCTCTCTCTCGTGCGCTCTCTCTCTCGTGCGTGCTCTCTCTCATGCGCACTCTCTCTCTCGTGCGCGCTCTCTCTTGTATGCGCTCACTCTCTCGTGCACGCTCGCTCTCTCGTGGACGCTCGCTCCCTCATGCACGCTCGCTCTCTCTCGTGCGTGCTAGCTCTCTCTCGTGCGTGCTAGCTCTCGCTCGTGCATGCTAGCTCTCTCTCGTGCGTGCTTGCTCTCTCTCGTGCGTGCTCGCTCTCATGCGCGCTCGCTCTCTCTCGTGTGCGCTCTCTCTCTCGTGTGCGCTCCCTCTCTCTTGTGCGCACTCTGTCACTCGTGCACGCTCTCGTGCATGCTCTCTCTCGTGCACGCTCTCTCTCGCACGCATCTCTCTCGCACACGCCTCTCTTTCTCGTGTGCGCTCTCTCTCTCATGCGCGCTCTCTCGTGCGCTCTCTCTCTCTCGTGCGCTCTCTCTCTCGTGCGCTCTCTCTCTCTCTCTCGTGCGCTCTCGCTCTCTCTCGTTGCGCTCTCTCTCTCTCTCGTGCGCGCTCTCTCGTGCGCGCTCTCTCTCTCGTGCGCACTCTCTCTCTTGTGCGCGCTCTCATGCGCGCTCTCTCTCGTGCGCGCTCTCTCTCGTGCGCGCTCTCTCTCGTGCGCGCTTTCTCTCGTGCGCGCTCTCTCTCGTGCGCGCTCTCTCTCGTGCGCGCTCTCTCTCGTGCGCGCTCTCTCTCTCGTGCGCGCTCTCTCTATCGTGCACGCTCTCTCTCTCGTGCGCGCTCTCTCTCTCGTGCGCGCTCTCTCGTGCGCGCTCTCTCGTGCGCGCTCTCTCGTGCGCGCTCTCTCGTGCGCGCTCTCTCTCGTGCGCGCTCCCTCTCTCGTGCGCGCTCTCTCTTGTGTGTGCTCTCTCTCTCGTGTGCGCTCTCTCTCGTGTGCGCTCTCTCTCGTGTGCGCTCTCTCTCTCGTGTGCGCTCTCTCTCTCGTGTGCGCTCTCTCGTGTGCGCTCCCTCTCGTGCGCGCTCTCTCTCTCGTGCGCGCTCTCTCTCTCGTGCGCTCTCTCTCTCGTGTGCGCTCTCTCTCTCTCGTGTGCGCTCTCTTTCTCGTGTGCGCTCTCTCTCTCGTGTGCGTTCTCTCTCGTGTGCGCTCTCTCGTGTGCGCTCCCTCTCGTGTGCACTCTCTCTCGTGTGCGCTCTCTCTCTCTCGTGTGCGCTCTCTCTCTCTCGTGTGCGCTCTCTCTCCTGCGCACTCTCTCGTGCGCGCTCTCTCTCGTGCGCGCTCTCTCTCGTGCGCGCTCTCTCTCGTGCGCGCTCTCTCTCGTGCGCGCTCTCTCTCGTGCGCGCTCTCTCTCGTGCGCGCTCTCTCGTGCGCGCTCTCTTGCGCGCTCTCTCTCGTGCGCGCTCTCTCTCGTGCGCGCTCTCTCTCGTGCGCGCTCTCTCTCGTGCGCGCTCTCTCTCGTGCGCGCTCTCTCTCGTGCGCGCTCTCTCTCGTGCGCGCTCTCTCTCTCGTGGGCGCTCTCTCTCTCTCGTGCGCTCTCTCTCTCGTGAGCTCTCTCTCTCGTGCGCGCTCTCTCTCGTGCGCGCTCTCTCGTGCGCGCTCTCTCTCGTGCGCGCTCTCTCTCGTGCGCGCTCTCTCGTGCGCGCTGTCTCTTGTGCGCGCTCTCTCTCGTGCGCTCTCTCTCGTGCGCGCTCTCTCGTGCGCGCTCTCTCGTGCGCGCTCTCTCTTGTGTGTGCTCTCTCTCTCGTGTGCGCTCTCTCTCATGTGCGCTCTCTCTCGTGTGCGCTCTCTCTCGTGTGCGCTCTCTCTCTCGTGTGCGCTCTCTCTCTCGTGTGCGCTCTCTCGTGTGCGCTCCCTCTCGTGTGCGCTCCCTCTCGTGTGCGCTCCCTCTCGTGTGCGCTCCCTCTCGTGTGCGCTCTCTCTCGTGCGCGCTCTCTCTCTCGTGCGCTCTCTCTCTCGTGTGCGCTCTCTCTCTCTCATGTGCGCTCTCTCTCTCGTGTGCGCTCTCTCTCTCGTGTGCGTTCTCTCTCGTGTGCACTCTCTCTCGTGTGCGCTCTCTCTCTCTCGTGTGCGCTCTCTCTCTCTCGTGTGCGCTCTCTCTCCTGCGCACTCTCTCGTGCGTGCTCTCTCTCGTGCGCGCTCTCTCTTGTGCGCGCTCTCTCTCGTGCGCGCTCTCTCTCGTGCGCGCTCTCTCTCTCGTGCGCGCTCTCTCGTGCGCGCTCTCTCTCGTGCGCGCTCTCTCTCGTGCGCGCTCTCTCTCGTGCGCGCTCTCTCTCGTGCGCGCTCTCTCTCGTGCGCGCTCTCTCTCGTGCGCGCTCTCTCTCGTGCGCGCTCTCTCTCGTGCGCGCTCTCTCTTGCGCGCTCTCTCTCGTGCGCGCTCTCTCTCGTGCGCGCTCTCTCTCGTGCGCGCTCTCTCTCGTGCGCGCTCTCTCTCGTGCGCGCTCTCTCTCGTGCGCGCTCTCTCTCGTGCGCGCTCTCTCTCTCGTGGGCGCTCTCTCTCTCTCGTGAGCTCTCTCTCTCGTGAGCTCTCTCTCTCGTGAGCTCTCTCTCTCGTGCGCGCTCTCTCTCGTGCGCGCTCTCTCTCGTGCGCGCTCTCTCTCGTGCGCGCTCTCTCTCGTGCGCGCGCTCTCTCGTGCGCGCTCTCTCGTGCGCGCTGTCTCTTGTTCGCGCTCTCTCTCGTGCGCGCTCTCTCTCGTGCGCGCTCTCTCGTGCGCGCTCTCTCTCGTGCGTGCTCTCTCGTGCGCGCTCTCTCGTGCGCGCTCTCTCGTGCGCGCTCTCTCGTGCGCGCTCTCTCGTGCGCGCTCTCTCGTGCGCGCTCTCTCGTGCGCGCTCTCTCGTGCGCGCTCTCTCGTGCGCGCTCTCTTTCGTGCGCGCTCTCTCCGTGCGCGCTCTCTCTCTGTGCGCGCTCTCTCTCGTGCGCGCTCTCTCTCGTGCGCGCTCTCTCTCGTGCGCGCTCTCTCTCGTGCGCGCTCTCTCTCGTGCGCGCGCTCTCTCTCGTGCGCGCTCTCTCTCGTGCGCGCGCTCTCTCTCGTGCGCGCTCTCTCTCGTGCGCGCTCTCTCTCGTGCGCGCTCTCTCTCGTGCGCTCTCTCTCGCGCTCTCTCTCTCTCTCTCTCTCGCGCTCTCTCTCTCTCTCTCGCGCTCTCTCTCTCTCTCTCGCGCTCTCTCTCTCTCTCTCGCGCTCTCTCTCTCTCTCTCGCGCTCTCTCTCTCTCTCTCGCGCTCTCTCTCTCTCTCTCGCGCTCTCTCGCTCTCTCTCGCGCCTCTCTCTCTCTCTCTCGCTGCTCTCTCTCTCTCTCGCGCCCCCCCCTGCAGCCCTCACTCCATCCCAGACTCAGGAAGCATAAACTCAAAAAGGATGCAAAACCCTGGGAGAAATGCACGGTAGGACAGTGGTTAGCACAGCTGCCTCACAGCGCAGGGTCCCAGGTTCGATTCCCGGCTTAGGTCACTGTCTGTGCGGAGTCCACACGTTCTCCCCGTGTGTGCGTGGGTTTCCTCCGGGTGCTCCGGTTTCCTCCCA
This sequence comes from Scyliorhinus canicula, assembly GCF_902713615.1. Classification (NCBI taxonomy): domain Eukaryota; kingdom Metazoa; phylum Chordata; class Chondrichthyes; order Carcharhiniformes; family Scyliorhinidae; genus Scyliorhinus; species Scyliorhinus canicula. The sequence continues at coordinate 15,049,675 of NC_052172.1, forward strand.
CAGTCCATAGATGTGCAGGTTAGGTGCATTGGCCGTGATAAATTGCCCTTAGTGTCCAAAAAGGTTAGGAGGGGTTATTGGGTTATTGCGTTCTCTTGAGCAGCACAGTGATGTAGTGGTTAGCACTGCTGCCTACAGCGCTGAGGACCCAGGTTCGAATCCCGGCTCTGGGTCACTGTCCGTGCGGAGTTTGCACATTCTCCCCGTGTCTGTGTGGGTTTCGCCCCCACAACCCAAAAGATGTGCAGGGTAGGTGGATTGGCCAGGCTAAATTGCCCCTTAATTGGAAAAAAAATAATTGAGTACTCTAAATTTAAGAAAAAAAGTAGGGTGTTCTTTCCAAGGCGCGGTGCGATGGGCTGAATGACCTTCTGCACTGTAAATTCTATGAAAACCACGTTGTAATGCGAAATATTGTAAGTTGGGATTTGGAAACACTTTTCCCATGGGAACAATGGTATAAATGGGGGAATTGGCTCCTGAATCAAGGCCAGAACCACTCGAGGGGTGCCCGGAGGCTGTCTTACCCTGTCAAGTCGCTGAAGCGATCGTTGATGCCTGCACACCTTAGCGCAAGTTCCTCAGTTAGTGTGTGAAGGATATATTGTAATGGACATCCGGACCTCCACTGGACCCTGTATGCCCGGGCTGGGTAGATGGGGCCTCGATTTAACGCCTCATCTGAAATTCAGAGCTCCGGCAGTGAAGTACTGCCCTCGGACTGCAGTGACCGTCTCAGTGCTTATTATGTGCTGACCCCTGTGGCGAGGCTATTGAACCCTATGACCATCTGATTCACTGAGCCAAGCTGGCATAGAGCCATTAATGCTAATCAACACAGTGAGTACAGTAACCCTCAACTGCTATCTTTATTCCCACTCAAACAACAAAAAGAACCATCTCCGCTCTCAATCCACTGTTAAATACAGTTGGCACTTAGTAATTCCTGCGTTACAGAGGGGCCCTCTGACACTGTTTGAAAGTCCTGACTCCTGTCAGAACCATGACTTATTTCTTCAGAAGCTTGTTTCAGCTCTCTTTCCACTCAGCCGAGTCTTGGAAAGACTGCGAATCTATCTACAGACCTATCTTTTTACAGCTTCATCTAAAACTCCACTAGCGTGGTTTTTCTCCAAAATGCCTGATACCGTAGCTCCACCCAGTAATAACATCATTTTAATAAGCTGAAATCTAATGAACGTCAAACAAAACTGCATTAGCCCAAGCTTTTTATGGTGCCTTAATTGCACCACTGGCTCCCAACCTTTCAAACCAGGATTATTTTAAAAACATGACTGCAGCAGTCATGCACACACACACACACACTAACCAGGCTTTTAGCCCTTAGACTTATTGTACAATATATAAAGAAATTCCTCCATGTGCCCAGACAGCCTGTCTTGAGTGCAAGCCCATACAGTTACTTCCTTTTTATAATTGTTTCACTGTGGGCGGTTTACCCTTGCTATTAACTAACAACCTTTCCCTTTCCACAGGCAATGGTGGCTTGCTATCCCGGGCATGGCACTGGGTACGTCCGACATATCGACAACCCGAATGGCGATGGCCGCTGTGTCACGTGCATTTATTATCTAAACAGGGACTGGGATATACATGTAAGTGGCGTGGGATTCGCTGCCCCTTCTGCATTGTTAATGATCAGACTTGAGTTGAATCACCGGGCACGGGTACAGATCAAGGTACCCAACAGCGTCCGAGACGAGGGGAAGATCCCGTGATTGATTCCAGCTGACTGGTTTCCCCATACTCGCCCGAGTCCTCGTGTCCCAGGGTAGAAGGAAAAGGATTGGACTCCTGAAGATGTGGATTATAAAATAATAATCTTTTATTATTGTCACAAGTAGGCTTCAATGAAGTTACTGTGAAAAGCCCCTAGTTGCCACACTCCGGCGCCTGTTCGGGTACACAGAGGGAGAATTCAGATTGTCCAATTCGCCCAACAAGCACGTCTTTCGGGACTTGTGGGAGGAAACCGGAGCACCCGGAGGAAACCCTCGTAGACACGGGGAGAACGTGCAGACTCCGCACAGACAGTGACCCAAGCCGGGAATCGAACCCGGCATCCTGACCCTGCAAAGCAACAGTGCTAACCACTGGTCTATTGTGCCGCCCACGTGGGTGTGGTTGGGCTCAGTTGATCTTCTTGCGAAATGAAAATGACGTGAAAATTGTAGTTGAATCGACAGCTGACAGTCAGCTCCGGCATAATGATTGGCTATTCGGCTAGGGGTGGCAGCATCTGTGGAACCCACGTCTGCACAAAAGATGTGAAACCAATTTGGAGCCAATTGGTGAGGAACGAAACCAGACACTGAAACTCTTCTTGATAATAGGCTAAAACACAATGCAGCCTGTCTGCTTCATACCAGTGTCCCAGCAGTCTCCCTTTATATTCTTTTGAGTAAACCAAGAGGATAAAAAATGACCGCACCTTAAGGGGCATTGTAACAAGGGAACTTATCAAATTAAATTAAAATGTCATTTCCGGGGCTGACGATGCCCTCCAGCCCCTGTGGTGCCCGCTGGTCACGGGAGAACGCCAAAGTACCAATGGACACACCGAGCTCCCTTTCCTTGGGCACCCAGGCACAAAGAGGGGCAGACCGTTAGACTGATAGAACAGCCCCCCCCCCCCCCCCCCCCTCCCCAGACTGCCTGCTACCTGGGCCTATTAGTGGCCATTTTGGTCAGGAGCAGGTTAACAGTGAGGTCCTCCCACTCTACGCACGGCGGTTAGCACTGCTGCCTCACAGCGCCAGGGACCCGGGTTCAATTCCAACCTCGGGTGACTGGCTGCGGGGAGTCTGCACCTTCTCCCCGTGTGTGCGTGGCTTTCCTCCGGGTGCTCCGGTTTCCCCCCCACAGTCCAAAGATGTGCAGGTTAGGTGGATTGGCCGTGCCAAATTGCCCCTTAGTGTCCAAAAGGGTAGGTGGGGTTCCTGGGTTACGGGGATAGGGTGGAGGCATGGACTTAAGTCGGGCGCTCTTTCCCAGGGCCGGCGCAGACTCGATGGGCCGAATGGCCTCCTCCTGCACTGTAAATTCTGTGAGCGTGGGGGAATTTGAGAAGGGGGCACCGTTTAAATTCTGCAAGAGGTAACCTTGTGCGATCTACGCGAGGGTGGAACCCAGATCCCTCGGGGGGGCTGCAGGGCAAACTCTGTGAACCATCTTAATCTGCGGTTTTACGGGAGAAATCTCTCTACGCACTTGGGCTAATTCATCAAGTTGACAAGGAAAATCAAAGTTACGGTTCCTTAAAAGGTCACCTCAACAGAAGACAAAATCCTCCTGGAGGTGCCCCGAGTATTTATTTCAAAAATGTCCTTCACCTGTGAATCTTAACACCATTAACAACAAGTACCTTCTCCCCTGGGGGAGGGTCGCTCATTATATCTTTGTTCGATTTACATCTTCTTCATTTTGTGTCGGAAAAACCTGAAGAAAATATGTTCAATTTTTAAAAAAGATTAACATCTGCAATTAATCATTTTCCTTACGCAAGCACCCTTTCGAATAATTGTTCAGCTTGAAATAATTTACTGATTCAGGTGGAATCAGCTGTTGAATAAACTTTTGATTAGTGTCCTGACATCTAGCATCAAACACTACCAGGACAGGTACAGCACGGGGTTAGATACAGAGTAAAGCTCCCTCTACACTGTCCCCATCAAACACTCCCAGGACAGGTACAGCACGGGGTTAGATACAGAGTAAAGCTCCCTCTACACTGTCCCCATCAAACACTCCCAGGACAGGTACAGCACGGGGTTAGATACAGAGTAAAGCTCCCTCTACACTGTCCCCATCAAACACTCCCAGGACAGGTACAGCATGGGGTTAGATACAGAGTAAAGCTCCCTCTACACTGTCCCCATCAAACACTACCAGGACAGGTACAGCACGGGGTTAGATACAGAGTAAAGCTCCCTCTACACTGTCCCCATCAAACACTCCCAGGACAGATACAGCACGGGGTTAGATACAGAGTAAAGCTCCCTCTACACTGTCCCCATCAAACACTCCCAGGACAGGTACAGCACGGGGTTAGATACAGAGTAAAGCTCCCTCTACACTGTCCCCATCAAACACTCCCAGGACAGGTACAGCACGGGGTTAGATACAGAGTAAAGCTCCCTCTACACTGTCCCCATCAAACACTACCAGGACAGGTACAGCACAGGGTTAGATACAGAGTAAAGCTCCCTCTACACTGTCCCCATCAAACACTACCAGGACAGGTACAGCACGGGGTTAGATACAGAGTAAAGCTCCCTCTACACTGTCCCCATCAAACACTCCCAGGACAGGTACAGCACGGGGTTAGATACAGAGTAAAGCTCCCTCTACACTGTCCCCATCAAACACTCCCAGGACAGGTACAGCACGGGGTTAGATACAGAGTAAAGCTCCCTCTACACTGTCCCCATCAAACACTCCCAGGACAGGTACAGCACGGGGTTAGATACAGAGTAAAGCTCCCTCTACACTGTCCCCATCAAACACCCCCAGGACAGGCACAGCACGGGGTTAGATACAGAGCAAAGCTCCCTCTACACTGTCCCCATCAAACACTCCCAGGACAGGTACAGCACGGGGTTAGATACAGAGTAAAGCTCCCTCTACACTGTCCCCATCAAACATTCCCAGGACAGGTACAGCACGGGGTTAGATACAGAGTAAAGCTCCCTCTACACTGTCCCCATCAAACACCCCCAGGACAGGCACAGCACGGGGTTAGATACAGAGTAAAGCTTCCTCTACACTGTCCCCATCAAACACTCCCAGGACAGGTGCAGCACGGGGTTAGATATAGAGTAAAGCTCCCTCTACACTGTCCCCATCAAACACTCCCAGGACAGGTACAGCACGGAGTTAGATACAGAGTAAAGCTTCCTCTACACTGTCCCCATCCAACACTCCCAGCACAGGTACAGCACGGGGTTAGATACAGAGTAAAGCTCCCTCTACACTGTCCCCATCAAACACTCCCAGGACAGGTACAGCACGGGGTTAGGTACAGAGTAAAGCTCCCTCTACACTGTCCCCATCAAACACTCCCAGGACAGGTACAGCACGGGGTTAGGTAGAGTTTGTCAGCCCCATGGCACGAGGGAATGGAGGTTAAAGGGCGTTGCCTTTATTATGTCAAAACTGTTGATGTGCTTTTTAAATACGGCCACATGTGGGAAAGGCAGCAGCCAATCTGAGCACACCACCTCCCACAAACTGCAGCCAGATAACGGCCAAATCGTGTGATTTAATGCTGCAGGTTCAGGAAAAATCTTGAGTGGAAAACGGGGCGAACTCCCCTCCGCTCTTTTGGATACTTGCCCTCCGATCTATAGCATCCACTCGAGAGGGGCTGATACGTCTCCTCAGAACGATAGTGCCTCCGGCTGTGCAGTACTCTCTCGGTAATGCACTGGGCAGGGTCGGCCTAGCCGTATTCTGTTCAAGCGACAACGGATGAGACTTGAGCCCCCCCCGGCCTTCTGGCTGGGGTCCTGGCCACTGGGACCCTGCCGGCTCTCCCCAGCCTGGGCCTGCATTTGCCGGTGCTCTGTGCTGCCACTTCTCTGTGCCCGGAGGGTTAGCAACGCCTGGCGTGCCGCCCGCATCGCGTTTCTCACCCTCTGTCTCGTCTTTCCCAAGGTCCATGGCGGCTTGCTGCAGATATTTCCGGAAAATCGCTCGGAAGTTGCCAACATTGAGCCTTTATTTGACAGATTATTAATTTTCTGGTCAGACCGTAGGAATCCGCATGAAGTGAAACCGGCCTTCGCCACCAGGTAAGGAGGGAACAGCAGCTTTATCTATCATCCGGGGGTGTGGGTCTGTCACTGTATAACACTGGGGTACAGTACTGGTGGGAACGGGTCTGTCACTGTATAACACTGGGGTACAGTACTGGTGGGGATGGGTCTGTGACTGTATAACACTGGGATACAGTACTGGGGGGGACGGGTCTGTCACTGTATAACACTGGGGTACAGTACTGGTGGGGACGGGTCTGTCACTGTATAACACTGGGGTACAGTACTGGTGGGGACGGGTCTGTCACTGTATAACACTGGGGTACAGTACTGGTGGGGATGGGTCTGTCACTGTATAACACTGGGGTACAGTACTGGTGGGGATGGGTCTGTCACTGTATAACACTGGGGTACAGTACTGGTGGGGATGGGTCTGTCACTGTATAACACTGGGGTACAGTACTGGTGAGGATGGGTCTGTCACTGTATAACACTGGGGTACAGTACTGGGGGGATGGGTCTGTCACTGTATAACACTGGGGTACAGTACTGGTGAGGATGGGTCTGTCACTGTATAACACTGGGGTACAGTACTGGGGACGGGTCTGTCACTGTATAACACTGGGGTACAGTACTGGTGGGGATGGGTCAGTCACTGTATAACACTGGGGTACAGTACTGGTGAGGATGGGTCTGTCACTGTATAACACTGGGGTACAGTACTGGGGACGGGTCTGTCACTGTATAACACTGGGATACAGTACTGGTGGGGACGGGTCTGTCACTGTATAACACTGGGGTACAGTACTGGTGGGGATGGGTCTGTCACTGTATAACACTGGGGTACAGTACTGGTGGGGATGGGTCTGTCACTGTATAACACTGGGATACAGTACTGGTGGGGACAGGTCTGTCACTGTATAACACTGGGATACAGTACTGGTGGGGACGGGTCTGTCACTGTATAACACTGGGGTACAGTACTGGTGGGGATGGGTCTGTCACTGTATAACACTGGGGTACAGTACTGGGGACAGGTCTGTCACTGTATAACACTGGGGTACAGTACTGGTGGGGATGGGTCTGTCACTGTATAACACTGGGGTACAGTACTGGTGGGGATGGGTCTGTCACTGTATAACACTGGGATACAGTACTGGTGGGGACAGGTCTGTCACTGTATAACACTGGGATACAGTACTGGTGGGGACGGGTCTGTCACTGTATAACACTGGGGTACAGTACTGGTGGGGATGGGTCTGTCACTGTATAACACTGGGGTACAGTACTGGTGGGGACAGGTCTGTCACTGTATAACACTGGGGTACAGTACTGGTGGGGATGGGTCTGTCACTGTATAACACTGGGGTACAGTACTGGTGGGGACGGGTCTGTCACTGTATAACACTGGGTACAGTACTGGTGGGGACGGGTCTGTCACTGTAACACTGGGGTACAGTACTGGTGGGGATGGGTCTGTCACTGTATAACACTGGGGTACAGTACTGGTGGGGACAGATCTGTCACTGTATAACACTGGGGTACAGTACTGGTGGGGAGGGTCTGTCGCTGTATAACACTGGGGTACAGTACTGGTGTGGACGGGTCTGTCACTGTATATCACTGGGGTACAGTACTGGTGGGGACGGGTCTGTCACTGTATAACACTGGGGTACAGTACTGGTGGGGATGGGTCTGTCACTGTATAACACTGGGGTACAGTACTGGTGGGGAAGGGTCTGTCACTGTATAACACTGGGATACAGTACTGGTGGGGAGGGTCTGTCACTGTATAACACTGGGGTACAGTACTGGTGGGGAGGGTCTGTCGCTGTATAACACTGGGGTACAGTACTGGTGTGGACGGGTCTGTCACTGTATATCACTGGGGTACAGTACTGGTGGGGACGGGTCTGTCACTGTATAACACTGGGGTACAGTACTGGTGGGGACGGGTCTGTCACTGTATAACACTGGGGTACAGTACTGGTGGGGACGGGTCTGTTACTGTATAACACTGGGATACAGTACTGGTGGGGAGGGTCTGTCACTGTATAACACTGGGGTACAGTACTGGGGACGGGTCTGTCACTGTATAACACTGGGGTACAGTACTGGTGGGGGGTCTGTTACTGTATAACACTGGGGTACAGTACTGGTGGGGACGGGTCTGTCACTGTATAACACTGGGGTACAGTACTGGTGGGGATGGGTCTGTCACTGTATAACACTGGGGTACAGTACTGGTGGGGAAGGGTCTGTCACTGTATAACACTGGGATACAGTACTGGTGGGGAGGGTCTGTCACTGTATAACACTGGGGTACAGTACTGGTGGGGAGGGTCTGTCGCTGTATAACACTGGGGTACAGTACTGGTGTGGACGGGTCTGTCACTGTATATCACTGGGGTACAGTACTGGTGGGGACGGGTCTGTCACTGTATAACACTGGGGTACAGTACTGGTGGGGACGGGTCTGTTACTGTATAACACTGGGATACAGTACTGGTGGGGAGGGTCTGTCACTGTATAACACTGGGTTACAGTACTGGTGGGGACGGGTCTGTCACTGTATAACACTGGGGTACAGTACTGGTGGGGACGGGCCTGTCACAGTATAACACTGGGTACAGTACTGGTGGGGACGGGTCTGTCACTGTATAACACTGGGGTACAGTACTGGTAGGGATGGGTCTGTCACTGTATAACACTGGGGTACAGTACTGGTGGGGAAGTGTCTGTCACTGTATAACACTGGGGTACAGTACTGGTGGGGACGGGTCTGTCACTGTATAACACTGGGGTACAGTACTGGTGGGGAGGGTCTGTCACTGTATAACACTGGGGTACAGTACTGGTGGGGAGGGTCTGTCACTGTATAACACTGGGGTACAGTACTGGTAGGGATGGGTCTGTCACTGTATAACACTGGGGTACAGTACTGGTGGGGATGGGTCTATCACTGTATAACACTGGGGTACAGTACTGGTGGGGACGGGTCTGTCACTGTATAACACTCGGGTACAGTACTGGTGGGGATGGGTCTGTCACTGTATAACACTGGGGTACAGTACTGGTGGGGATGGGTCTATCACTGTATAACACTGGGGTACACTGCTGGTGGGGGTGGGTCTGTCACTGTATAACACTGGGATACAGTACTGGTGGGGATGGGTCTGTCACTGTATAACACTGGGATACAGTACTGGTGGGGACGGGTCTGTCACTGTATAACACTGGGATACAGTACTGGTGGGGATCGGTCTGTCACTGTATAACACTGGGGTACAGTACTGGTGGGGATGGGTCTGTCACTGTATAACACTGGGGTACAGTACTGGTGGGGACGGGTCTGTCACTGTATAACACTGGGGTACAGTACTGGTGGGACGGGTCTGTCACTGTATAACACTGGGGTACAGTACTGGTGGGGATGGGTCTGTCACTGTATAACACTGGGGTACAGTACTGGTGGGGACGGGTCTGTCACTGTATAACACTGGGGTACAGTACTAGTGGGGATGGGTCTGTCACTGTATAACACTGGGGTACAGTACTGGTGGGGACGGGTCTGTCACTGTATAACACTGGGGTACAGTACTAGTGGGGATGGGTCTGTCACTGTATAACACTGGGGTACAGTACTGGTGGGGAAGGGTCTGTCACTGTATAACACTGGGGTACAGTACTGGTGGGGACGGGTCTGTCACTGTATAACACTGGGGTACAGTACTGGTGGGGATCGGTCTGTCACTGTATAACACTGGGGTACAGTACTGGTGGGGAAGGGTCTGTCACTGTATAACACTGGGGTACAGTACTGGTGGGGACGGGTCTGTCACTGTATAACACTGGGGTACAGTACTGGTGGGGATGGGTCTGTCACTGTATAACACTGGGATACAGTACTGGTGGGGATGGGTCTGTCACTGTATAACACTGGGGTACAGTACTGGTGGGGAAGGGTCTGTCACTGTATAACACTGGGGTACAGTACTGGTGGGGACGGGTCTGTCACTGTATAACACTGGGGTACAGTACTGGTGGGGATGGGTCTGTCACTGTATAACACTGGGATACAGTCCTGGTGGGGACGGGTCTGTCACTGCATAACACTGGGATACAGTACTGGTGGGGACGGGTCTGTCACTGTATAACACTGGGGTACAGTACTGGTGGGGACGGGTCTGTCACTATAACAGTGGAGTACAGTACTGGTGGGGACGGGTCTGTCACTGTATAACACTGGGGTACAGTACTGGTGGGGATGGGTCTGTCACTGTATAACACTGGGATTAAGTACTGGTGGGGACGGGTCTGTCACTGTATAACACTGGGGTACAGTACTGGTGGGCACGGGTCTGTCACTGTATAACACTGGGGTACAGTACTGATGGGGACGGGTCTGTCACTGTATAACACTGGGGTACAGTACTGGTGGGGACGGGTCTGTCACTGTATAACACTGGGGTACAGTACTGGTGGGGACGGGTCTGTCACTGTATAACACTGGGGTACAGTACTGGTGGGGACGGGTCTGTCACTGTATAACACTGGGATACAGTACTGGTGGGGACGGGTCTGTCACTGTATAACACTGGGGTACAGTACTGGTGGGGACGGGTCTGTCACTGTATAACACTGGGGTACAGTACTGGTGGGCACGGGTCTGTCACTGTATAACTCTGGGATACAGTACTGGTGGGGACGGGTCTGTCACTGTATAACACTGGGATACAGTACTGGTGGGGACGGGTCTGTCACTGTATAACACTGGGGTACAGTACTGGTGGGGATGGGTCTGTCACTGTATAATACTGGGGTACAGTACTGGTGGGGACGGGTCTGTCACTGTATAATACTGGGGTACAGTACTGGTGGGGACGGGTCTGTCACTATAACATTGGGGTACAGTACTGGTGGGGACGGGTCTGTCACTGTATAACACTGGGGTACAGTACTGGTGGGGACGGGTCTGTCACTGTATAATACTAGGATACAGTACTGGTGGGGACGGGTCTGTCACTATAACATTGGGGTACAGTACTGGTGGGGACGGGTCTGTCACTGTATAACACTGGGGTACAGTACTGGTGGGGACGGGTCTGTCACTGTATAGCACTGGGGTACAGTACTGGTGGGGACGGGTCTGTCACTGTATAGCACTGCGGTATAAGTACCAGTTGGTGGAAGATGCCATGTTGCTGTTCAGAGTTGGTAGTTTCTCTCTGGTGAATCCGCCTCTATCTGTCAGACTGTCTGATTGTTGTCCCATTGCGGTCCGTGAGAGCCTTGAGTACCCAAATCTCTGACATGGTAACAGGTGACTGCAGCTGAAAAGTACCGGATTGGGTATGTAACGCTTTGGGACACCCAGCGGCTGTGTGAGGCACTGTGTAAATGCATATTCTGAACAGAAGGCGCTCAACTGGGACAGTTCATTTTATATGTGCCCCCCCCACCACCCCGAGCTGCAATGTGGGGCCGTTTTACAAGCAGTCACAGGACAGGAAAGGTGCTTTTTCCTGTAGCCTAGTGAAGCAGCAGGCAGAGATGAAGCTATCATTCCCAGCTAAATATAATCTCCAGTCACTTCCTTTTTGCAATCCAGAGAACGGATATTGCTCCCCCTGCTAAAGGGGGCCTAAACACTGGGCTTTAAATCAAACCGCAGCATATTTACAGAGAAAATAGAAGCAGGAGGAGGCCATTCGGCCCTTCCAGCCGGCTCCGCCATTCATTACAATCATGGCTGATCATCACGTTCAATACCCTGATCCCGCCTTCCCCTATAACCCTTGATACCTTTCACCCCAAGAGCCATATCGAATTTCTTCTTGAAATTAACGTTTTGCCCTTAACTACTTTCTGTGGTAGCGAATTCCACAGATTCACCACTCGCTGGGTGAAGACATTTCTCCTCGCCTCAGTCCTAAAAGGTTTACCCCTTTTCCTCAAACTATGACCCCTAGTTCTGGGCTCCCCCACCATCGGGAACCTTCTTTCTGAATCCACCCTGTCTAATCCTGTTAGCATTTCGTAAGTTTCTATGGGATTCCCTCTCACTCTTCTAAACTCCAATGAATATAATGAAATGAAAAATGAAATGAAAATCGCTTATTGTCATGAGTAGGCTTCAATGAAGTTACTGTGAAAAGCCCCTAGTCGCCACATTCCGGCGCCTGTCCGGGGAGGCTGGTACGGGAATCGAACCGTGCTGCTAATCCTAACGGACTTAATCTCTCCTCATATGACAGTCCCACCATCCTAGGGATCAACCTGGTAAACCTTAGCTACACTCCCTCCATAGCAAAGAACATCCTTCCTCAGATAAGGACACCAAAACTGCACACAATAGTCCAGGTGTGGCCTCACCAATGCCCTATACAACTGTGATAAAATATCCCTATTCCTACACTCAAATCCCACCCATGCCCCCTTCGTTTCCCCCCCCCCTCCAAAATTAAGCCTCAGAGTTGATCTTTCCTCTGCCAACTGACAGCAGTTGGCCATTGTGAAGCTTTGCCCCCACTTCTTCTGGGGTCCGCCTCTTATACCCCTGCACATCTTTGGGTTGTGGGGGCGAAACCCACGCAGACACGGGGAGAATGTGCAAACTCCACACGGACAGTGACCCAGAGCCGGGATCGAACCTGGGACCTCAGCGCCGTGAGGCAGCAGTGCTAACCACTGCGCCACCGTGCTGCCCATGGACTGGGAAGATTATTGAGGCATGATCATTACAGAGTAGAAGGGGGCGGCACGGTGGCACAGTGGTTAGCATTGCTGCCTACGGCGCTGAGGACCCGGGTTCGAATCCCGGCCCTGGGTCACTGTCTGTGAGGAGTTTGCACATTCTCCCCGTGTCTGCGTGGGTTTCACCCCCACAACCCAAAGATGTGCAGGTTAGGTGGATTGGCCACGTTAAATTGCCCCTTAATTAGAAAAAATGAATTGGATATTCTAAATTTTAAAAAAAAGAAATCAAAAAAAAAAAATTACAGAGTAGAAGGAGATCAACCAGCCCCTCAAATCTATACTGGACCTGTCTGAGGCGGTTGGCAAAAACGGATTTGAGGGCAATTTCGATAAGGAGCTGGTTGGGGGCCGGGGGGGGGGGGGGGGGGGGGGGGAGGGGGGGTTTGGGGGTGGGGCAGGTTCGATGAAGAGCGACGGAAAGAGGTTAATCTGGAATTTAATTCCGCACGGCCCAATTGGGCCTGTTACTTGGAGCATCACAAGTGAGTGCGTCCAATTAGGCCCAGTGAAGACTGTGCGTGCCTCCCAGATTTGTTTTAGGTCAGTTGGATGAAGTTAACGGGCGATGACTTTTATGCCGTGGATTATCCGTGGGAAGAGCGTTGGCTGCCAAATAAAAAGGCAATTGAGAGGGTAGAACAGAAATGGGTTTGAAAAGCTGAGGTAGTTGTTCAAATAGCGCCGGGGAACCTGGGCAGGCGGAATGTGACCTGTACTTGCCCCCTGCAAAGGGCACACATCAGTCAGTGCGGTGGAGTCCCTGGTTTGAGCGTGTGTATGTGTGTGTGTTGCCCAGGGCACTGAGGGAATCGCCGACTTTCCTTTTGAAGGGCGCCATAGCTCCTTCTAAATGCGACCTTTCTCGCACAGCGAGTGGTCGGGGTCTGGGATGCACGGCCTGGAAGCGTGGTGGAGGCAGGTTCAATCGAGGCATTCAGGAGGCCACGTTTTCAATGTACGGGGGGGGGGGGGGGGGGGGGGTGGAAGGCAAGGGAATGGCGTGAAGTGACGATGCTCGTTTGTAGACGCGATGGGCCGATTGGCCTCCTTCGCCTGTGACAATTCTGTAGTAAGCCAAAGGCTCTGTGGCCACCAGGTGTTTGACTGACCGGCACTTTCCCTCTCTCCGCAGGTACGCCATCACCGTCTGGTATTTTGACGGGAAGGAGAGATTAGAAGCCAAGGAGCGATTCAAGAGGGGTATGGACTTCTTCTGTGCCCCCAGTCCCTTTCCCGATTGAACCCCCCCCCCCCCCCCTCAGCATTTTGCCCTGGTTGCATGTCGAAAATTCGGGATTCTTGGCTCTTCAGCCTCCATTGGGGAATTTGGATAGAAGGGAGGAGTGGGGGGGGGAGGAGGCGGAGATTGCGTCCCTTGACGTGGAGAAGGGGAAGAGTGAGATTGGATAGACACGTAGATGAGAATCAATAATCAGAAGCAGTCACCCCCATGTCAGCAACCAGCGGACACCGATTTAACGTGACTTGCTGAAGGACCAGAGGTGACGTGAGGGAAATATGATTTGGATGGCAGGCAAACATCTGCCTGCTAGGCCGCAGGACACCAATTCGGTCGCAAATTTCAAATGGAGATGTGATGCGAAGGAACAATGATACGTAAGAGGCGTGCTGTCGAAGCTTTTCACCTAGCACCCATCAGGGCAAATGCAGGAATGCCAAATTTTAAATGAGGCAACAATTTAACACCGTGAGAAAAGCTATGGGGACAACGGCTTGTGGTAGCATTCTCCATGGCAACGGCTCGATCAATCAGAGCTGACTCGTCAACCAATCGCCACCCTTTTTCACTTGCCCTGTAAATCGTTGCTGCCGTTGAAATTTGGAATTCTTATATTTGGCCTGATGATTCCAAGACACAAAACTTCGACAGCATATCTCTTTTTTTTTTTCCCAGCTGTACTCAAATGATCTATAATTTTTATTCATTGGATGTGGGCGTCGCTGGCTGGGCCACCATTTGTTCCTCATCCCGAGGGCACTTAAGAGTCGACCACGTTGCCGTGGGTCTGGAGTTGAATGTAGGCCAGACCGGGCAAGGATGGCAGATTTCCTTCCCACTAGTGAACCTGATAGATTTTTACGACAATCGGCAATGGTTTCATGGTCACCGTTAGACTTTTAAATTCAGATTTTAATTGAATTCAAATTCTGCTATGGCAGGAATCGAACCGGGTCCTCATGACTCTGGATTACTAGTCCAGCGACAATACCACTACGCCATTGCCTCCCCGACGGGGGTACAGGGAAAGGCTTACAAACGAATGCACAAACCAAGAGCAGGAGGAGGCCACTCTGTCCCTCGAGCCCGCTCCGCCATTCAATAAGATCGTGGCCGATCTGATTGTAACTCAGCCTCACGTTCCTGCCTCTACCCGATAACCTTTGACTCCCTTGTGAGTCAAGAATCTTGGCCTTAAAATTTTTCAGCGCCTCTGCCCCGTACTGCTCTCTGGGGAAGAGAGTTCCAAAGATTTACGATCCTCAGAGAGCAGAAAATTCTCCTAATCTCCCATGTTAAATGGCAGACCCTTTATTGAAATGAAAGGAAATGAAGATCGCTTATTGTCACGAGTCGGCTTCAATGAAGTTACCGTGAAAAGCCCCTAGTCGCCACATTCCGGCGCCTGTTCGGGGAGGCTGGTACGGGAATTGAACCGTGCTGCTGGCCTGCCTTGGTCTGCTTTAAAAGCCAGCGATTTAGCCCAGTGTGCTAAACCAGCCCAGCCCTAGTCTCTCACACAAGGGGCAGTACTCTTTCAGCATCCTCCCTGTTGAGCTCCATCAAGCTTTTAATAAGATCACCTCACAATCTTCTAAACTCCCAATGGATACAGAACCAACCATCATAGAACAACTCCCCCTCCCGAACCCAGGTATAGTCTCTGAACTACATTTATAACACACTTGTATACTCGAACGGGTTGAAGAGGCATTTGTACAGCGCCGTTCATGTCCTGCAGGCGTTCCATGACACTTGCCAAACAATGAAGTTCCTTTTAAAGTGTGGGCGCCGTTGTCACGCAGGAAATGCAACGGCCAATTTGCACACAGCAAGATCCCATAACGGATTGGCGTGGCAACGCACAGATAATCTGTTTTCAGTGATTTTCAGGACACCAGGCTGAATTCCTCTGATCTGCCTCGGGATCTTCCCGAGCGGGAAGATGGGACCGTGCTTTGGGTTCCATTGGGGGTTGGGTGGGGGGTGGGGGGGTTTATCTGACCCCCACCACTGCAGAACAAGGGTCGCAGAATAACAGCCGTGACCATTTTTCCCCCTTGGAGGTCCTGAGGACGGTTTTAGTCGTCCACCAGTTGCCTGAGCTCGAGTAATTCCACTGCACCAAACGTGGGGGAAATATCAATCGGTTCTGTTGGTGAGATTCCTTCAGTTTAACATCATTCCCAGACCCAATTCAGAACCGATTGATATTTCCCCCATGTTTGGTGTAGTGGAATTACTCGAGCTCGGGCAACTGGTGGACGACTGGCTGCTACTTCGCTCCTCGGTCTAAAACCCTTTTTACCCTCGAGCGCAGAGGCCTCTACGCCATTCAACCATGGATGAAATGTTTCTCATCCCCATTCTCCTGCCTCTTCCCCATAAGCCCTGATCCCCTTATTAATCAAGAACCTCTCTATCCTTGTCTTAAAGACACTCAGTGATTTGGTCTCCACAGCCTTCTGCCCTGAAGGAGGCCATTTGGCCCATTGTATCTGTGTTGGCTTCTTGAAAGAATAATCCACTTAGCACCCCGTTTGCTTTTCAGATATTAAAATAATTCCCTTCCGAAAGTTACTATTGAACCTCCAATCTTTCAGGCACTGCGATAGATCTTAACAACTTGTTGACTTTTTTTTTAATCCCCTCACTTCCTATGTAGGGCAGTGGGTGCCTGGAACTCGCTGCCGGAGGAGGTGGTGGAAGCAGGGACGATAGTGACGTTTAAGGGGCATCTTGACAAATACATGAATAGGATGGGAATAGAGGGATACGGACCCCGGAAGTGTAGTAGATTGTAGTTTAGTCGGGCAGCATGGTCGGCACGGGCTTGGAGGGCCGAAGGGCCTGTTCCTGTGCTGTACTTTTCTTTGTTCTTTGTTCCGATCTGATTTTTAAAAAAATGTCGGCTGCCTTTCCTCCCAAAGGAAATATTATCACCTTAGTCATTCTTTTGGGGAGAGAGTGACGTGGTGATGTCATTGGATTAGTAATCCAGAGGCCCCAGGCTAACGCTCTGTGCGACACGGGTTCAAATCCCACCCCGGCAGCTGGTGGAATTTAAACTAAATTAAGAAAACCTGGGATTGAAAGCGAGTCTCGGTAACGGCGACCCTCATCGACTGTCGTAAAACCCCATCTGGTTCACGAATGTCCCCTTTAGGGAAGGAAATCTGCCAGCCTTACTTGGCCTGGCCTACATGTGACTCCAGACCCCACAGCAATGGGGTTGTCTCTTAATTGCCCGTCTGAAATGATCAAGCAAACCACGCAGTTGAAGGGCAATTAGGGATGGGTATTAGGATCCCCCCCCCCCCCCCCACCCCAATTTTAATTTTAATTTTTTTAAAATAAATTTTAGATTAGCCAATTATTTTTTCTAATTAAGGGGCAATTTAGCGTGGCCAATCCCCCTACCCTGCACATTTTTGGGTTGTGGGGGCGAAACCCACGCAGACACGGGGAGAATGTGCAAATTCCACACGGACAGTGACCCAGAGCCGGGATCGAACCTGGGACCTCAGCGCCGTGAGGTGGTTGTGCTAACCACTAGGCCACCGTGCTGCCCCTTTAATTTTAATTTTAAGACTATGTTGAATGAATGATTTGCTCCAGGAGTGAGTGCACAAAAAGAATAGGGCGTGGGTATTTTTACAACAAAAATTTATTATGAATGCAATATTAAACTTTTTAATTTCATGCATAAAAGGAACAATTTACCATTACCTCTTCAACACAACTACTCAATTTCCCATTAAACAAGAAGAAAAGAAACGTACAGCTCTCGATCTATCTTACAGCCAGCATGGCATAGAGTAATTCTTGCTTTATAAAACAGATTTGGCTCCGGTTGAAACCCCTTCAGACTCTGGCTGAATATCTTCAAAAAGCTGGTTCACCTGGCGAGTTTCAGCTTCCTTTTTTTAAAAAAAATAAAAAAATAAATTTAGAGTACCCAATCCATTTTTTTCTAATTAAGGGGCAATTTAGCGTGTTCAATCCACATCTTTGGGTTGTGGGGGCGAAACCCACGCAGACACGGGGGGAGAATGTGCAAACTCCACACGGACAGTGACCCAGAGCTGGGATCGAACCTGGGACCTCGCGCCGTGAGGCAGCAGGGCGAACCCACTGCGCAACCGTGCTGCCCCGCTTTAAATATTATTATTCTTTTATAACTCTCCCACTGTTTGAGTATCCAATTCTTTTTTTCCAATTAAGGGGCAATTTAGCGTGGCCAATCCACCTACCCTGCACATCTTTGGGTTGTGGGGGTGAAACCCACGCAGACACTGGGAGAATGTGCAAACTCCACACGGACAGTGACCCAGGGCCAGGATCGAAGCTGAGGAGCTCGGTGCTGTGAGGCAGCAGTGCTAACCACTGTGCCATTGTGCCACCCGATAACTATCCTACTGTGAGAGAATTGTGGACTGCGTGTCAGACAGATCAGACTTCACCTCTTCTATCTCCAAACCCTTCTGCAAAACAGCCTCTCTGCATACCTTGGCTCCATCCAGCAATGACATCATCTCTCCCCAAGCTGAAAAATAAATGAACTCCCCAGGGACTTCCCCCAGTCAAACCACACAGCATAAGCCCAGACTGTAAACCATAGTTCTTTCACTTTCTGGCTGCTAGAAGCTCCCAGGTTTTACAAAACTGAATCATTTTTTAAAAAACACGACCACTGCAGTCAAACACACTATCACCCCAGGCCTTTAACCCTTAAAAATGATTCCAATGTTTAGAATCCAATATTCCTAGAATCCTCCATTTGTCAGGGGGCAACAAAGGCCGGCTTTACCGGTGACACCCACCACGCCATGACAGAATAAAGGGGGAAAAGCCTCATGATTTTCGTACACGTGGAAGATGGGGGGCAGCACGGTGGCGCAGTGGGTTAGCCCTGCAGCCTCACGGCGCCGAGGTCCCAGGTTCGATCCCAGCTCTGGGTCACTGCCCGTGTGGAGTTTGCACATTCTCCCCGTGTCTGCGTGGGTTTCGCCCCCACAACCCAAAGAAGATTGGCCACGCTGAATTGCCCCTTTAATTGGAAAATATGAATTGGGCACTTTAAATTTTAAAAAAAGAAAGAGCAGGAATAGGCCATTCGGCCCTTCGAGCCTGCTCTGCTGTTCAACATGATCACGCTGGCCCTCTTATCTCGACGCTGTACCCCCGCCCTCTCCCCATACTCCTTTGACACCTTTGGAGTCGAGGGATTTTATCCATTTGCTTCAGTGATTTAGTGCTAACGTCGTGAAATCCCGGGTTCGCTTCCTGGCTTGGGTCACCGTCTGTGCGGAATCTGCACGTTCTCCCCCGTGTCTGCGTGGGTTTCCTCCGGGTGCTCCGGTTTCCTCCCACAAGTCCTGAAAGACGTGCTTGCTAGGTCAATTGGACATTCTGAATTCTCCCTCTGTGAACCCGAACAGGTGCAGGAATGTGGCGACTAGGGGCTTTTCACAGTAACTTCATTGCAGTGTTAATGTAAGCCTACTTTGACACTAAAGATTATTTAAAGCATTTCCACTGCACCCTCTCTGCCTTGACTTCCTTCTTGCAGTGTGGTGCGCAGTACTGGACAAGAGGCCACACCGGTGATTTGGCGAAAGGATCTCCTCACCGCCTGACTCTTGTCCTCCCAGCGTTCCTATTCATCGAGGCACAGGTTTAGCTGTTTCATCAACTCGTCACCTTCTAACGTCCTCTTCTCTTCTCTTCACAGCTTCAGCTCAGAAGGCCGCGCAGTTCGCCCAGACCAGTACCACCTAGGGCCCAGCTGGACGGCCGACCACCTCAACGAGCAGACGGGTTGCATGCTTCGACCCGCTATTGGTCGATTCGCCGCCTGGTCTGCGTTTGCCCATCGCCCGGCTCTGCCCCTTCCCCTCGCCCACCCGCCTTTGTGAGGGGGCGCCTTCGAAGCGGACGATCCCGTTTGGTGCTGGACCCATCGCGCTCTTCGAAGCGAGAAAGAGAAAGGGGTCGAGGGTCAAGTCGGGTGGAAATTAACCCTTCGCTGCCCGCCCTGCACGTCGGCAGCGAGAGAGAGGGTGGCATTGTTCCATTGGGACTTCTCTATACGTTGGCCCTGTTACCAAGCCCAGTGTAAACCCCTCGCACGTATAAGTTAGGCCAGATTTGATTTGTGGGGGTGGGGGAAAGCATTCAGATGCAAGACCCCGGCCGCCGAGCTTTGGACTTTTATCAATCCGGCCCCCCCCCCCCCCCCCCCACCCCCACCGGACAATACACCAAACTGATTCAAGTACTGTCTTCGCGAAGATGTTTTCTGAGTGGATTTGTCCTGTGGCCCACCCCCCAATTGCTGATTGTCGTAGGGATCAGACTGAGGGTTTGAGGACCCTGAAACACTTGATTTGTACTCGTTAACGCAGCGGGCAGAGGATTTCGCTGAGCTCCCCCCCCCCCCTCGCCCCCCACGGTGGAAAACGTTGAATTTCGGAGTGGCCGTGTGATTTTGATGGACCTTCTAAGGACCTGTGCCCTCGCCCCCTCGAGCGGGACAGGCGGGCTGCGACGCGCGCACCGTCTCTCAACGAAAAGCAATGGCTATTACACAGGCGCGGCTCCGTCGACCTGACTGAAGGTCATTAACTCCTTCCACATGGCTGTCGCCTTCCACATCGCGGGTTGCTGCCCACTCCAGATCTTCCCCCGGAGGGTTCAGGAATGTGAGGATTAATCCCCGGAACGTTGCGGAATTCGGGGGTGGAAAAAGAACGTTTTAGTCTTGAGGACAAGCGGAGCGTGTGTTTGCCTTAAATGTTGGGTTAGGACGGTGGGGGCGATGGATGTGCGGGGCAACCAAACGGGTGCAGGGATGTTTTTTGGGGGGGGGGGGGGGAGTGGGGAGACAATCATAAGGTGAAGCCCCTAGGATTATGTCCAGCTCGAGTTGGCAACTCGCCCTGTGGCCGCTGCAGGCCCAGGGGTGGTGTTGGGGTGCCTGGGTAAGCAGGCCGGGTTGTGTTCTACCAATGGGTGGACACCCTCATCTTGTTGTGGCTAAATCGCTACACCCCCCCCCCCCTCCCCAACAACCTCCCCTATATCTGAAGGCTGGAGATGTAAGGTCAAATGCATGGGATGGGGGGGGGGGGCATAACTGGGTCGGGGAGGGGAGATGGATGGTTGGGGTGAGAGATATGCAAGGATTAGGAGCATTTGTCAGCCCTTCGGCCCCTCTAGCCTGTTCCGCCATTCAATAAGATCACGGCCTGGTAGCCTCGACTACAGTTTCCTGCCGGCCCTCCGCATAACCCTCAGCTCCCTCATCAATCAAAGATCTGCATAACTCAGCCTTGAATATATTCAGAGAAACCCCCCACCCCGCCCCACACACAGACACACACACACAGCTCTCTGGGGTAGAGCATCACCGCACAGAAGAGGCCCCTTCGGCCCACAGCGTCTGCGCCGGCAAACCGATTTCCACAGGCTAACGAACTTACGAGAGAGAAGAAAATTCTTCTCGTCTCCCAAGGGCCAGTATTTAAAACCAGGCCAGTCCCCCCCCCCCCCCCCCCCCCCCAGCAGGAGGACGGCGCAGCAGAAGCGCTCCCTGACCACCGGCCGGGAGGAGAGCCTGCTAGGCCAGCCGCAGCGCCGGAGAGCAGGGTACAACATTGGCCGCACCGGAGACTTAACGAATGGCCTTTATTTTCCCAACGTTGGCATTGCCTTGACGGGGCTGGCAGGCATCCAGGCTGAACCTTGTTCAGCTTCCACTCGACCTTTGGCGAGGGGAGGGAATTTAGCGTCTTGTCTGTGCTTTTTCCACGTTTGGTGTGTGGGGGGGGGGGGGAAGGGTTGGTGTGGGGGGTGGGGGGGGGGGAGGGTTGAGGTGGGGGAAGGGTTGGTGTGGGGGGGGGGGGAGGCTTGAGCGACTACATGTAGAAGCTGAATTTGCAGTTTAAGTTTGTAAAGTGAATTGCACTTTCTCACACCTTCACCTTTATATCAGTGAAGAAAGTGTGGGCTCCCGATTAAACGTGAACTGTTTACTCTCGCAAGTGTGGCTTCTGTTCCGTCTGTCAGGCTTTCATTACCCCCCCCCCCCCCTCCTCTGTGCCGGGACGAGGGCAGTGGGAAGGCCACGAGGTAGTCCTTCATTCCCCACTTCTTTCCCCACCCTACCCTCTTCCGACCCTCCGAATCGGCTCTGCCCTCCCCCAATTCTGACCCATCCCCGATGTCCGTCGCTCCGCTATTGGCGGCCGTGACCCCCGCTGCCTGTGACCCCGAGGTTCCGCAGCTGTACGTGTAAATCTCGTCGTGTCCCTTTAAAGCTGACCTCTTCCAGCCAGCTTGGGGGGGGTCACCTGACCTAACATCGCCGTGCGTGATTCGGCGTCACGTTTCAGCCTGATACCGAGGGACAATTTATCCCAATTAAAGACACTATTTCAATGCAAGTTGTTTTTGTTCCCCGCCCACCCCAAAACCCGGGGTGCCAAAGCCAGCCGAGAATCTCTCCCACTAAGAATGAAAATGGAGACCCTTAAGGACTAATAATAATCGCTTATTGTCACAAGCAGGCTTCAAATGAAGTTACTGTGAAAAGCCCCTAGTCGCCACATTCCGGCGCCTGTTCGGGGAGGCCGGTACGGGAATTGAACCCGCGCTGCTGCCTCGTTCTCCATTACAAGCCAGCTGTTTAGCCCACTGTGCTAAACCAGCCCCTCGGAGCTAGACTAGGAGCAGGAGTAGGCCATTCAGCCCCTCGATCCCGCTCCGCCATTCAATACCGTCACGGCTGATCTCAGCTTGGCCAACTCCACCTTCCTACTCGCTTCCCCTTCATCCCATTGCTAATTAAACACCTATCCGTCTCCTTAAATTTGAACAGTGTTCCAGCGTCCACTGCACTCTGGGATGGAGAATTCCACAGATTCACAAGCCCTTTGAAGTAATTCCTCCTCATTTCTGTTTTTAATCTTCTCCCCTTTAGCCTAAAAACGAGGCCTCGCGATCTCGAATGTCCAACAAGGAGAAACATCTGCTCTACATCCGCCCTGTCAATCCCCTTTAGCATCTTGTACACCTCAATTAGATCTCCTCTCGTTCTGCCAACCTCCAGCGAGTTTCGGCCTAAACTGCTCAATCTCTCTTCGTAAGACGAGTCCTTCATCCCTGGAATCAATCCAGTGAACCCTCTGTGAACCGCCCCTTATGCATTTACATCCTTCCTCGGGTCAGGGAACCAGAACTGTGGTCGGTGCTCCAACATCTCCAATGTCCTATACAGTTGCAACAGCTCTTCTCTACGTTTCCACAGACTTAACGACCCTCTGAGAGGCAATAATTTGTTCCCGTCTTCAATCACGGAAGCCCAACAGGGCTGAGGGAGGCCATTCGGCCCATCGGGTCTGCACCGACCCACTGAAAGAGCACCTTACCCAGGTTCAATCTCCCACCCTACCCCTATAACCCCCGTCCAGGGGTGATTTAGAATGGCCAATCCACATCTTTGGACACATCTTTGGGGGGGAGACACTGGTTCAAAACCCACAACGGAAGCTGGTGGAATTTAAATTAATATAATTTGGAATTGAAGGGGGGGGGAGGGGGGGGAGACTCTGGTTCAAAACCCACAACGGAAGCTGGTGGAATTTAAATTAATATAATTTGGAATTGAAAAGCTGGTCTCAGTAACGGCGATCGTGACAACTGTCATCGATTGTCGTAAAAACCCTCCTGGTTCGCTAATGTCCCCTTTAGGGAAGGGAATCTGCCGCCCTTACCCGGTCCGGCCTACACGTGACTCCAGACCCCACAGCAACATGGCCGACCCTGAACTGCCCGTCTGAAATGGCCGAGGGAGACACTCCGTTCGAGGGCAATTAGGGATGGGCGACAAATGCTGGGCCCGGCCCACAGTTCCTATAAATTACAGATTCCATAGAATTTACAGTGCAGAAGGAGGCCATTCGGCCCATCGAGTCTGCACCGGATCTTGGAAAGAGCAGCCTACTTAAGCCAAACCTCCACCTGTAACCCCACCTAACCTTTATGGACACTAAGGGCAATTTAGCCTGGCCAATCCACCTAACCCGCACATCTTTGGCGTGTGGGAGGAAACCGGAGCACCCGGAGGAAACCCACACACACACGGGGAGAACGTGCAGACTCCGCACAGACGGTGACCCAAGCCGGGAATCGAACCTGGGACCCTGGAGCTGTCAGGCAACTGTGCTAACCACTGTGCCACCCAGAATAAGATATCTTGTACATCATACCAAAAGCTTTAAAAATTAATTTTTGATGGGAAGAGATTAATAAGCATGTACTATTATCTCCTGTGCAGAACGCAATTGGGAGAAGAACTTCCTAATGAATCAGTAAACTGCTATCTATTCCCAACTTAGCTAATGCGATGAATACAATTCCTTACCCTTGTGCTCACAGAGCCCTTTCCTCCTGCAGTTAATTGTTATCCAGCTCAATAACCACATAAAAGTTAATTGCTTTTCACTCGAGTGAGTCTGTTGACTTGCCCAGTCTGCCTTTCACCCCTAGCTTGGCGTCATCCTTTATCCTGGTGTTATTTTATGTATTTAACTTACAACATTAACTCCATATTTCAGTGAACTCCAGCACAGTGAGAACACAGTAACTCGCCAAGGCTCCTTAGGCAGCCTTAGCCGGCCTCTACCAGCTAGAAGGAGAAAGGCAGCAGATACCTGGGAACCCCACCACCTGGAGGAACCCCACCGCCTGGAGGTACCCCACCGCCTGGAGGTACCCCACCACCTGGAGGTTCCCCTCCAAGTCACTCTCCATCCATTTTTATAGATTTAGAGTACCCAATTTTTTTCCAATTAAGGGGCAATTTAGCATCTCCAATCCAGCTATCCTGCACATCTTTGGGATGTGGGGGTGAAACCCACGCAGACACGGGGAGAATGTGCAAACTCCACACAGACAGTGACCCAGAGCCGGGACCGAAACCTGGTCCTCGGTGCAGTGAGGCAGCAGGGCTAACCCACTGCGCCACCGTGCTGCCTGTCACACATCACCCTGACTTGGAAATATATCGGCCGTTCCTTCACTGTCGCTGGGGCAATATCCTGACGCACTCTCCCTAACAGCACAGTGGATGTACCTACACCTCTGGGACTGCAGCGGTTCAAGAAGGCGGCTCACCCACCACCTTCTGAAGGGCAACTAGGGATGGGCAATGAATGTCGGCCTAACCAGCGATGCCCACATCCCGTAAATGAATTTTTAAAACCTGTGGTGACCCCAGCCTCCACCACTTTCTGTGGAAGAGGGCGGCACGGTGGGCGGCGGTTAGCACTGCTGCCTCACAGCGCCAGGGACCCGGGTTCAATTCCGGCCTCGGGTCACTGTCTGTGCAGAGTCTTCACGTTCTCCCCGTGCCTGCGTGGGTTTCCTCCGGGTGCTCCGGTTTCCTCCCACAGTCCGAAGGTGTGCAGGGTTAGGTGGATGGGCTGGGCTAAATCGCTGCTGCCCCATAAGGGGAGACATTCCCTCAGCATCCGCCCCTGTCGAGCTTCCGCGGGATCTTTTACAATTCGGTAAGATCACCTCCTCAATTCTTCTAAACTCCAATGAATACAGGTCCAACCTTTCCACATAAGGTAAACCCCCTTCGTCCCAGGAATCGGTCAAGTAAACTTTCTCTGAACTCTTTTCTAACCCAGTTATATCCTTTCTTGTGAAAGGAGATTAAAACTGTACTCGGCGCTCTGATCTGATCTCACTACAAAGTCCTGCGTTGCTGTCACAAGACTTCACACCCTCCAGCTGATGTCCCTTTGCAATAAAGATTCCATTGTCACTTGCTGCCCTCTGCTGGAACAAAACGCAGGTGCACCCCCCGTCACTAACATAGCAACAACTTGCCTTTACCTAGCACCTTTAAGCCGAAATGCCACAGGCCGCTTTGTGGGGGCATTATGTCAGGGAACGTGACGCCGAGCCACAGAGGGAGATATAATAATAATCTTTATTATTGTCACAAGTAGGCTTACATTAACACTGTGAAAAGCCCCTAGTCGCCACACTCCGGTGCCTGATCTTAGGGGCAGGTGACCAGATATTTGGTAGATGTTAAGGAGGGTCTGTGGAGTGAGGCAAATCGGGGGGGGGGGGGTGAGGGGGGGAAGAGGCCAGAGTTTAAAAAAATAAATTTTGAGTGCCCATTTCTTCTTCTTATTCCAATTAAGGGACAATTTACCAATCCACCGATCCTGCACGTCCTTTTGGGTTGTGGGGGTGAGACCCACACAGACACGGGGAGAATGTGCAAACTCCACACGGTCGGTGACCCTGGGATCGGAATCGAACCCGGGTCCTCGGCGCCACGAGGCAGCAGTGCTAAGCACTGCGCCACCATGCCGCCCTTAAAAGAGGCCAGAGTTGAAGCGTAAATATCCTGGCATTGGGTGTTGGAGGTGATCGCGGATATTGGAGGGGGGCGGTGAAGCCCTGGAGGGGATTGCAAACAAGGATGGCGATTTTCAAATCGAATTGTTTCTTAACTTAATCTCGGCCAGTAACGTAAAGCAGCACAGGCACCTAGAGCAGGAGTAGCTCAGGGAGCCTGCTGCACCATTCGGCAAGATCGTGGCTGCCCTGAGATTCCAATCTCTCAACGCAAAGGTTTAAGATTGAACAGCGGCATCAGAGAGGACGGGAGGGAGGGGGAGTAGCGGGAGTGAGAAAGTGAGGGTGGGGGAAGTAAAGAGGTTGGAGGGGCAAAAAGGGAGGAGGAGTCGGAAGGAGAGGGACGGCGTTATAGAATTTACAGTGCAGAAGGAGACCATTCAGCCCATCGAGTCTGCAGCAGCTCTTGGAAAGAACACCCTACTTCAGCCCACGCCTCCTCCCTATCCCCGTAACCCCACCTAATCCCCTCCGCTACGTTGCGGAGAAGGGGGAAAGTGGGGTAGGGTGAGGGTGGGGGGAGAGAGGTTGAGGGAGGGAGTTGCCAAGAGGTGGAGTGGGGGGGGGGGGGGGGGGTCAGAGAGATGGAGAAAGCAAGTTAGGGGGAGAGGAAAAGAGACCAAAGGAGGAGAGAGGGTGGGAGTAGAGGGGAGGGAGCAGGACTCGTGAGGAGGATTGCGAGGGAGAGGATGGATGGAGTGAGGGGGGGGAAGAGAGAGAAAGGGGAGAGAGCGCGAGCGCTGGAAGGGAGAGGGGGAATTACAATGATTTTATTTTTAAATTTAGACTACCCAATTAAGGGGCAATTTAGCGCGGTCAATCCACCTATCCTGCACATCTTTGGGTTGTGGGGGCGAAACCCATACAAACGCGGGGAGAATGTGCAAACTCCACACGGACAGTGACCCAGGACCGGGACTGTGATTCAGGAAGATGAGAGAGGCACAAGTGGGTGCTCTCAGCAAACTGCTAGTCACGGGGACTTGTTACCAGAGAGATTCCTGCCTGTTTAAACTTGATCTTCCCGGCCACGCAGCCATTCCCCTCTCTGTGCGGTCTCCTCTGCGCAAGGAAATGGTCCTGCGATCTTCACCCTAGCTCCCAAATTTCTGGAAAGAGAGTTGGACGTTCACGCGTAAAGGAGAAATGCCCAGCTCGGAGACGATGGGCCGAATGGCCTGCTCCTGTGCAGTACAGTCTTGTGATTCCGGCTGGAGTTCAGTTCCAGGAATGTGCTGCCTGGCTCACCCTGTGAACGAACCTCCAGGTGACAAGCCTGGACCCTGTCAGGGGGGTGGGATGGATTGGGGGGAGGGGGAGGGGGGGGTTAGGCAATTTGGCCATGACAGGCATCACATCTGAGCCTGACCCGTACCCTGTCAAACCCAGCACAGTAAGCAGTAAGACATAGGAGCAGATCTATTTTTTTGCTACAAGTGGAAACATCCTCTCCATGTCCACTCTATCCAGGCCTCGCAGTATCCTGTAAGTTTCAATAAGATCCCCCTCCATCCTTCTAAACTCCAATGATGCAGACCCAGAGTCCTCAACCGTTCCTCATACGACAAGTTCTACATTCCAGGGATCATTCTTGTGAACCTCCTCTGGACCCTTTCCAAGGCCGGCACATCCTTCCTTAGATACGGGGCCCAAAACTGCTCGCAATACTCCAAATGGGGTTGGACCAGAGCCTTATACAGCCTCAGAAGTACATCCTTGGTACTGGACCTTGGGTGTTGATTGGAAGTCGCGTTATTACTGAAAGGTTTACTGCGAGAGGTTATTATTTTTTTTAAAAGGCTGTACTCCGAAGGATGTGAAAGGGAAGTTGAACAATCCTGATGGCTCACAGGTTACATACACCTTCTGAGTCAATTAAACCAGAATCGATCAGCTGCCCATGCTGGTGTCACTCAAACCTTAACTGGCCTCAGCATCTCTAAGCTAGGGACAGGAGGGAAAGCTAATCAGAGTTCCTTCTCTATGCTACACCCTGCTCTCCGTATCCGGCTTTCAGTTATACCAATCCCCTGTTCAATCCCACTCCCCTGATCCACTCTGTGCGTCCTTTGGAGTTGGGTCTTCCGGCCCTCAGTGGTGTTTGCCCCCAACGCCATTCAGTCCTCCGGTCACTAGAGGTCGGACCTTGGGTCCTCCGACCTCTCAGTGGCGCTGTTCTCAATGCCATTCGGTCCTCCGGCCACTTGATGTCAAACTTTTTGGTTCTCCGACATCCGAATGGCCCTGTTCCTGACGCCATTCGGTCCTCCTACCACTAGAGGTCAAACTTTAGGTCCTCCGACATCCCAAATCAGAGGTAATAGGAAGGGTGGAACTTAGAACAATCAACGTCAATCGGGAAACAGTGAGCATTTGGGATTGAAGGCAGACAAATCTCCAGGGCCTGGTGGCCGACATCCTTGGGTGTTAAAGGAAGTGGCAGCGGAGATAGTGGATCCATTGGTTATATTGTTCCAGAATTCCCTGGACAGGGGGAAAGGTTCCAGTGGATTGGGAAAATGCTTATGCAACCCCCTTATTCAGAAACGGAGGGAGGCAGAGTGTGGGAAAGGACAGACCAGTTAGTTTAACATCTGTCGTTGGGAAATTGTTAGAATCAATTGTCAAGGAAGTAATATCAGGACATTTAGACAACCGCCTCACGGCGCTGAGGTCCCAGGTTCGATCCCGGCTCTGGGTCACTGTCCGTGTGGAGTTTGCACATTCTCCCCGTGTCTGCGTGGGTTTCGCCCCCACAAACCAAAAATGTGCAGAGTAGGTGGATTGGCCACACTAAATTGCCCCTTAATTGGAAAAAATAATTGGCTAATCTAAATTTATAAAAAAAAAAAGTCAAAACGCTATCCACCAGAGTCAGCAAGATTTTATGAAAGGCAAATCGTATTTGACTAATTTGCTAGAGTACTTCGAAGATTTAACGAGCCAAGTGGATAATGGGGATCCTGTAGATGTAGTATATCTGGACTTCCAGAAGGCGTTTAATAAGGTTCCGCAAAGAAAGTTAATTCACAAAGTTAGATCACATGGGATTTAGGGTGATTTATAAGCTTGGATAGAAGAGTAGCTGCCGGAGAGGAAACAGAGTGTCGGGATAAATGGGTCTTTTTCTGAATGGAAAGATGTAAGTAGTGGGGTGCCAGAGGGTTCAGTCCTTGGGGCCCCAGCTTTTTACAATCTATATTAACGGCTTAGAAACAGGGATAGAAGGTTCTATAGCCAAATTTGCAGATGACACTAAAATAGATGGGACAGTAAGTTGCAATGAGGAAATCAGAACCTATGAAATGGATATAGGTAGGTTAGGAGAGTGGCCCAAAGTGTAGCAGATGGAGTTTAAAGTGGATACGTGTGAGGTCATGGGGCAGCACGGTGGCGCAGTGGGTTAGCACTGGGACTGCGGCGCTGAGGACCCGGGTTCGATCCCGGCTCTGGGTCACTGTCCGTGTGCAGTTTGCACATTCTCCCCTGTGTCTGCGTGGGTTTCGCCCCCACAACCCAAAGATGTGCAGGGTAGGTGGATTGGCCACGCTAAATTGTCCCTTAATTGGAAAAAAAATAATTGGGTAATCTAAAATTTATAAAAAGGAAAGTGTGAGGTCATGCATTTTGGTCGTAAAAATGGAAATGATCTTATGGGGACTTCGGTGAGCTCCGATGTAGAGGGATCTGGGTGTCCTGGTGCATGAGTCACAGAGAACTAGCACGTAGGTACAGCAGATAATAAAGAAAGTGAATGGAATGTTGGCATTAATAGCTAAAGGAATAGAGTATAAAGGTGAGGAAGGGTTGTTGCAACTGTACAAGGCATTGGTGAGATCACACCTGGAGTATTGGGCAGTTTTGGTCCCTTATTTGAGGCAGTTCAGAGGAGGTTGATTAGATTGATTCCGGGGATGAGGGGTTTGCTGTATGAGGAGAGATTGAACGGTTTAAGCCTACACTCTCTTGAGTTTGGAAGAATGAGGGGAGATCTAATTGAGGTGTACAAGGTATGCAGGGCGGCACGGTAGCATAGTGGTTAGCACAATTGCTTCACAGCTCCAGGGTCCCAGGTTCTCTGTCTGTGCGGAGTCTGCACGTTCTCCCCGTGTGTGCGTGGGTTTCCTCCGGGTGCTCCGGTTTCCTCCCACAGTCCAAAGATGTGCAGGTTAGGTGGATTGGCCGTGATAAATTGCCCTTAGTGTCCAAAATTGCCATTAGTATTGGGTGGGGTTACTGGGTTATGGGAATAGGGTGGGGGTGTGGGCTTGTGTAGGGTGCTCTTTCCAAGAGCCGGTGCAGACTCGATGGGCTGAATGGCCTCCTTCTGCTCTGTAAATTCTATGTTCTATGATAAAAGGTATGGATAAAGTAGACGTGGAGCGGATGCTTCCTCTTCCGGGGCGTTCTATAACGAGAGGTCACAGTCTCAGGGAAAGGGGGTGCAAATTTAAAACAGGGATGAGGAGAAACTACTTCTCCCAAAGGGTTGCGAATTCGCTACCCCAGAGTGGGGTGGATGCCGGGACAGTGAGTAAAGTTAAGGAGGAGTTAGACAGATTTTTAATTAGCGACGGGTTGAAGGGTTACGGAGAACGGTCAGGAGTTAAGGCTGGGATGGGATCAGCCATGATCGAATGGTGGAGCAGGCTCGTTAAGCTAAATAGCCGACTCCTACTCCTAGTTGGGATGTTCAAAGAAAGAATTATTCTGCCTGATTCCACCTTCCAGCTCTTTTTTTCCCAATTAAGGGGCAATTTAGTGTGGCCAATCCAGCTACCCTGCACATCTTTGGGTTGTGGGGGTGAGACCCACGCAGACACGGGGAGAATGTGCAAACTCCACACGGACAGTGACCCAGGGCCGGGATCAAACCCGGGACCTCGGCGCCGTGGGACAGCAGTGCTAACCACTGCGCCACCGTGCTGCCCTCACCTTCCAGCTCTTGGGCTGTCGCCCTGTCGGTAACAGAACCTCAAGCACAAAACTGGTGTTCTTGATTAATATGGGGATGAGGGGTTAAGGGGAGAAGGCAGGAGAATGGGGATGGGAACGTATCAGCCGCGATCGAATGGCGGAGCAGACTCGATGAGCCAAATGGCCTAATTCTGTTCCGATGTCTCATGGGGCGGCGCTTGGTCCTCCGACCACTGGAGGCCGCAGTTCAGGTCCTCCGACTGACCAATTGCAATCTCCCCGACGCCATTCCACCCTCCAGCCACTAGTAGCCGCACTCCAGCTCCTCCGACATCCGAGTGGCGCTGTTCTCGATGCAATGCGGTCCTCCGGCCACTAGAGGACGCACTTCAGCTTCCCCCCCCCCCCCCCCCCGACATCCGAGCGGCTCTGGGTCCGCTGGACACGGCAGGAGGCGGTATCGGGTCCGCCGACCGCCAAACGGCGCCGCTTCCCCTCCTTCCAGCGGGAATGTGGAGGAGGAGGAGGAGGACCCCTCTGCGCGACTGCCCCTGGCGGCCGGAGGAGGAATACTCCCAGCAGTGCTGCCCCCAGCGGCCGGTCCTCCCAGCGCGGTGCTGCCCCCAGCGGTCGGAGGAGGAGTCCTCCCAGCGGTGCTGCCTCCCTGGCGGACTGAAGGAGGAGTCCTGCCGGCGGTGCTGCCCCCAGCGGTTGGGCCTCCCAGCGGCGCTGGCCCCAACGGCTGGTCCTCCCATTGCGGCGCTGCCCCCAGCGGCCGGTCCTCCCAGCGGTGCTCCCCCTGGCGGGCCGGAGGAGTCCTCCCAGCGGCGCGGTCCTCCCAGCGGCGCGGTCCTCCCAGCGGCCCGGTCCTCACAGCGGTGCTGCCCCCTGGCGGGCCGGAGGAGTCCTCCCAGCGGCCCGGTCCTCCCAGCGGCCCGGTCCTCCCAGCGGCCCGGTCCTCCCAGCGGCCCGGTCCTCCCAGCGGCCCGGTCCTCCCAGCGGCCCGGTCCTCCCAGCGGCCCGGTGCTGCCCCCTGGCGGTCCGGAGGAGTGGGCTGACTGACGGGTGATGCGGTCGCGGCCTGCAGTTTCGTTCCAGCAGCCGGCCGGATGGCGTCTCTCCGCGGCGCAGCCGGGGCCTTGCGGCGGCTCCTCGGCCCGAACTCTGTCCGCAGGAGGAGGCTGAGTTTGTGCAGCGGGAGCCGGGCAGAGACCCCGGGCCGGGCGGCACCGAGGGCGGGAGGCCCGGGCCCGGGGCCCAGCGAGCTGGACAGGGCGGACGCCTGGGTGAGGAGCTGGGCGGCGGGAGTCACCGGGACAGTCAGTGTACCGCACTCAAACTGGGCTGAAAATGGAGACAGATACAGATGGGAGAATAACCTCAAAGCCGTGTTAAAAACATGACAATATGTGACCAACATGTATGTGTAACCGCGATGGATGTGCGTCTGTGGCAGATGTCTGTGACGTCTGTGACATGTATGCATCTGTGACATGTATGTGTGTCTGTGATGTATGTGTGTCTGTGACGTGTCTGACATGTATGTGTGCATGACATGTATCTGTCTGGCATGTATGTGTCTGACATGTATGTGTGTCTGACATGTATGCGTCCATGACATGTATGCACCCGTGACATGTGTGTGTCTGTGACGTGTGTCTGTGACATGTAAGTGTGTCTGTGACATGTAAGTGTCTGTGACATGTAGTGTATGTAAGTGGTCTGTGACATGTAAGTGTGTCTGTGACATGTAAGTGTGTCTGTGACATGTAAGTGTCTGTGACATGTATGTGTCTGACATGTATGTGTGTCTGTGGCATGTATTTGTGTCTGTGACTGACCTATGTGTGTGTCCGTGACTGACCTATGTGTGTCTGTGACGGATGTATGTGTGTGTCTGTGACTGACTTGTGTGTGTCCGTGACGGACATATGTGTGTCTGTGACTGACCTATGTGTCCGTGACTGACCTATGTGTGTGTCCGTGACTGACCTATATGTGTCCGTGACTGTCGTATGTGTGTCCGTGACTGTCGTATGTGTGTCCGTGACTGATAGGTGTGTCCGTGACTGACAGGTGTGTCCATGACTGACATATGTGTGTGTGACTGACATATATGTGTGTCCGTGACTGACATATGTGTGTGTGACTGACATATATGTGTGTCCGTGACGGACGTATGTGTGTGTCTGTGACTGACGTGTGTGTGTGTGTCCATGACTGATGTATGCGTGTGTCCATGACTGACCTATGTGTGCGTCCGTGACCGGCGTATGTATGTGTCCGTGATGGATGTATGTGTGTGTCTGTGACTGACCTATATGTGTGTCCGTGACTAACGTATGTGTGTGTCCATGACTGACGTCTGCCACGGTCTTGCACTCGTTTGCCAGTCACACACACACGTCCATGCATATGTCCGTCACAGTCAGACACATAAGTCTGCCACATATGTGCGACCGTGACCAACGTGTGTGTGACCGCGATGGATGCATGTGTGTCCATGACTATGTATGTCTCTGACCATGACGGACGCATGCGTGGACGTGTCTGTGACTGGCGAACGAGTGTGCGTCCATGGCGGACATGTGTGTGTCTGTGGCAGACGTGTGTGTGACCGCGTTGGATGCATGTGTGTCCATGACCATGACTGATGTATGCGTGACTGCGACAGATGGGTGCGTGACCGTAACGGGTGTCTGTGTGTGACCGTGGTGGGCGTTAACGTGACGGATGTATGGGTGCCCCTGGCGGATGTATGTATGACCTGTGTTGATTTGAGCTCTCCCTGGCGTGTGACAGACATTCATACTCCAGCCAATGTCACTAAATCCGATTTTCTAGCCATTATTATTTTGCACACAGCCAGGTCCCATAATTCAGCCAATTACCTGCTGTAAAATGAAATGAAATGAAAATTGCTTATTGTCACAGGTAGGCTTCAAATGAAGTTACTGTGAAAAGCCCCTAGTCGCCACATTCCGGCGCCTGTTCGGGGAGGCTGGTACGGGAATTCAACCCGTGCTGCTGGCCTACTTTGGCCTGCTTTCAAAGCCAGCGATTTAGCCCAGTGTACTAAACCAGCCCCTGTGTGCCCTACATTACAACAGTGACTGCACGTCAAAACGTACCCCATTGGCTGTAACGCACATGGAGACATGCTGTGGCTGTGAAAGGCACCATGTAAATGCAAGTCTTTTTCAAAGCATTTTAGGTACTTTTGAGGCAACTTTGTAATGTAGCAAAACATGACAGCCAACAAACTCCCACAAATCATCTTTTTTTTTCCCTTTAAATTTAGCGTACCCAATTAATTTTTTCCAATTAAGGGGCAATTTAGCATGTTCAATCCGCCTACCCTGCACATCTTTGGGTTGTGGGGGCGAGACCCACGCAGACACGGGGAGAATGTGCAAACTCCACACGGACAGTGACCCAGAGCCGGGATCGAACCTGGGACCTCGGCGCCGTGAGGCTGCAGGGCTAATCCACTGCGCCACCTTTCCACCTCATCTTTTTTTAATGTTGTGGGCTGAGGGATCAATATTGCCCTGGGATTCCCGGGAAACTACTCTCCCTTGGAATATGTGTGTGGAGTCATTTGCCTCCTCCTGAAGGAACAGATGGGATCTAGGATTTTTTTTTTTTTTTATAAATTTAGATTACCCAATTATTTTTTCCAATTAAGGGGCAATTTAGCGTGGCCAATCCACCTACTCTGCACATTTTTGGGTTGTGGGGGTGAAACCCACGCAGACACGGGGAGAATGTGCAAACTCCACACGGACAGTGACCCAGAGCCGGGATCGAACCTGGGACCTCAGCGCCGTGAGGTGGTTGTGCTAACCACTAGGCCACCGTGCTGCCCTGGGATCTAGGATTTTAACGTCTCGTTCGGAAACCTGAACATCTGGCGGCACCGCCCTCCCTCAGCACTGCACTGGGGGTTGGTGGGGCATCAGCCTGGAATCGGAGTGGAGCTGGAACCCTTAACCTACTGATTTAGAGAATGAATTGTAATAGTGGGTTCCGCTTTCTGTTGGTCAGTAAGTGGGATGCTGCAGGTTTACAAGGGCATGTGGTACTCTGTTAATGCACAGTGTTTGGCTCCAGCAGCGACCCTTTCTCCCTCCATCTCCCAATGGCCGCCCTCCTCGATTGGAAGGTCATGCCACCATTTTTGATGATGGATTGCCGGTATGTTTGTGATTGGGCGGCTGCTACCCCTGTGTCGATGATCAGAGAGCAGATCTTCATTGCGGCTTTGTGATTGTCTTTGAGGTGCTCCATTTTGCACCCCCCCCCCCCCCCCCCCCCCCGCCCATCCCATGTGAATGGGTTCCCTGGTCGAGCTCTGAAACAGAACACCTATTTAAAATGTCTTGAGTCAGGCACCCTGCCAAGAGGCCCTGTCCATCTCAGCTGATACGAGAGATCTTCACAACATCTATAATTGGCATGTCTGCGTCTCCTTTAAGTTTGTGTTGGGTCTGATATCGCAGTTCTTTAAAATAGGAGCTGAGCCTAGCACAGGGTTTTTCAAACTCGGGGTCGTGACCATGCGGGTGGGTCATGGGCGGGTGTCGGGGGGGGGGGGGGGGGGGGGTTCGCGTGGAGCGATGGGTTGCGGCGTTCCCGATCGCGGGAAGAAGCCCCCAACGGTTGTGACCACCTTTTAAGAACGTGGGCTGCAGGCAGTTCCCTATTGGTTGTGGCGTTTGAGGGGGCGCGAGGCTGGGCTGTGTGTAGGGGGCGGGGGGGGGGGGGGGGGGGTTGCTGGGATAGGAACTGATTGGCATCCACGTGGGCGGGCGATACTAACTTCTGAAAGCTTCTCTGCCAAGGACTTTGTGAATGAATCTGTAAGCCACTGAGTGTTAACTTTATTAATAAGTGGGGGGGGGGGGGGCACGTGGCGCAGTGGTTAGCACTGCGACTACGGCGCTGAGAACCCAGGGTTCGAATTCCCGGCTCTGGGTCACTGTCCGTGTGGAGTTTGCACATTCTCCCCGTGTCTGTGTGGGTTTCACCCCCACAACCCAAAGATGTGCAGGGTAGGTGGATTGGCCGCGCTAAATTGCCCCTTAATTGGGGAAAAAAATAAGAAGAACTCTAAATTTAAAAAAAAACTTCATTAATAAGCCGCATTTGACCCGTGCGTGTGAATTTCGCTCAGTTGAAATTTGAGAAGTAGATTGGAAAGTAAGCTCAAAGACCTTTCTTTATTATTTTTGTAAGAACTGTTTAATTGTTAATTGGAACACTGTTTTTTCCATGGATGTTAATGGGGTTGATCTTGTGTTAAAAAGAAAGTTTGCTGTCATGCAAAACAAATGTCACTATTTTTCAGTGGAATCGCTCCTGGGGACGAAGTGTCCTTTCCTCAAGTTGAATTTGCAAATTGCAAAATTGTTGGGGGTTTCTGGTTTGATTCCCTAATATGAATTGGGGTCCGGTAAAAATGTGTATTGTGGAGCGCAGAGAGGTGGTGAGGTTGGGGAGGGGTGTTGGAGCTGGGAGTCGGTGCTCCTGTGGAACAACCCAGTGTTGGCTGGGTCAGTATCACCAATGCGTTAGCTGAACGATTAGCTCAGCATCCCTGGAATGGGATGCTGCGGAGTGTCCTGACCTCTCCCAATTCCACCTGTTCCCAGGCTGCATGCGCTGCTCCTTGACGAATTGTCTCTGTTTTTTTTTCCAGATGCTCAGAAAGGCCCACGAAACAGGTATCAACCCCTTTTTTTTCTGCTAACTTTAGGAAATTATTTGATATGATATATTAGCGACATTTTCTGCCATTCAAAAATGTTCGCCGGGGTGGGGGGGGGGGGGGGGGGGGGGGGGGGGGGGGGGGGGGGGGGGGGGGGGGGAGAAGAAGGCTGGAGAGTGGAACTCGATGCCGAGAACTGGCACGGACACGATGGGCTGATTGGCCTCTTGTGCTGTAACCATTTGACAATTCCGCTTCAGTAGTTCGGTCCACTTTACTCGATGTTGACTTGGATTCGTTGGGGGGAGGCGGTGGGGGGGGGGGGCGCAGTTTCTTGCACTAAAAGCAAATCGTAGCGGATGCTGGAATCTGAAGAATTAACAGAAAACAGCAGGTCTGACAGCCTCTGAGACAGCTGAGAGAACATTTCCAGTCTGGATAACTTTCACAGAGCGTCACCCAGACTCGAACCGTCAGCTCCCTTCTCTCTGCACAGAGGCTTGTCAGACCTGCCGAGATTGTCCAGCATTTTTTACTTTTTTTTTTCTGATGCAGTTTAAGTGTTGGTTAGCTACCCCGTGTGACAATCCAGCAATGAGAGCTGAAGGTGCTGGGCAGTAGGAAGCAGGTGGACCCCCGTGTCAGTGCCCACCTGGCTGATCTCTGCCGGGTAGGGATTTGGCTCCTGCAGCTGGCATGATCAGGCCTCGAACATGATCTTGCCCATTGGCCTTAGGAGGCTGGGGAGGGGGCCGGATTGGACTCGGGATGTGATGCCCTCATGGACGAATAGCCCACCCACCCTGGGCTCTGTCTCGAAGGATGGCCGGGGGCAGGAGGCCAGTGTGGAGATCCTATCCCAGGGCCAGTTGCCACCTTCCCGTGCCGGAGGGAAGAGAGTAAAGGGTCGGAGTTCAAATGCGGGACGTTACGTTGCTTCTCTTGTCCAATAGGATTTCTCTCCTGGTTTCGGAACGGACTCTTGGCGACTGGAGTGGGAGTGATATCGTACATGCAGAGCGATACGGGGAGAGAGGCCGCTTACGGTGAGTAACCGCACACCGCGTGGCTCCACAGTGTGCCTGTTTATACTTCACAATATGACAACATTCCTGCGCCACCCCCTACTCCGCCATGCCGGTAGCTTTGTGTTGGGCGAGTGTGCTAATGTGTTCATTCTTTCAGGGGATGTGGGCATCGCTGGGCTGGGCCCAGCATTTGTTGCCCATCCCTAATTGCTCCTCTAACTAAATGTCTCACTCGGCCATCCCAGAGGGGCAGTTAAGAATCAACCACATTGCTGTGGGTCTGGAGTCACATGTCGGCCAGACTGGGTAAGGCCGGCAGATTTCCTTCCCTAAAGGGGGGACATTAGTGAACCAGATGGGTTTTTACCACAATCGATGATGGTTGTCACGGTCGCCGTTACTGAGGCCAGCTTTCAATCCCAGATTTTATTCATTGAATTTAAATTCCCCCAGCTGCCGGGGTGGGATTCGAACCTGTGAGATGCCGTGCTGTACCTGTACCCAGAGTATTAGCCTGGGCCTCAGGTTTGCAAGTCCCATGACGTTACCACTAGGCCACCGTCGCCCCTTTAATGTCAGGCCTGTCCCAGGGCGTTTCGCTGGAGCATTGCTAAAGTTTTATACTGGGCCACATAAGGAGATATTAACACAGGGCAGCTTGGTCAAAGAGGAGAGGGAGCAGGGAGGGAATCCCACAGTCTGCACTCAGGCAGCTGAGGGCACAATCATCAGTGATGGGGTGATTACAGATGGGGGATGTACAACAGATTGCAATTGACTGGCTCCTTATGCATTTGAACAAAGGCTACAATAGCCTGGGAGTGTTTGATAGGGACAGCGTAGAGGGAGCTTTACTTTGTATCTAACCCCGTGCTGTACCTGTCATGGGAGTGTTTGATGGAGACAGTGTAGAGGGAGCTTTACTCTGTATCTAACCCTGTGCTGCACCTGTCCTGGGAGTGTTTGATGGAGACAGTGTAGAGGGAGCTTTACTCTGTATCTAACCCTGTGCTGCACCTGTCCTGGGAGTGTTTGATGGGGACGGAGTAGAGGGAGCTTTACTCTGTATCTAACCCCGTGCTGTACCTGTCCTGGGAATAATTGATGGGGACAGTGTCGAGGGAGCTTTACTCTATCTAACCCTGTGCTGTACCTGTCCTGGGAGTGTTTGATGGGGACAGTGGAGAGGGAGCTTTACTCTGTATCTAATCCTGTGCTGTACCTGTCTCCTGGGAGTGTTTGATGGGGCAGTGTAGAGGGAGCTTTACTCTGTATCTAACCAGTGCTGCACCTGTCCTGGGGGTGTTTGATGGGGACAGTGTAGAGGGAGCTTTACTCTGTATCTAACCCCGTGCTGTACCTGTCCTGGGAGTGTTTGATGGGGCAGTGTAGTGGGAGCTTTACTCTGTATCTAACCCCGTGCTGTACCTGTCCTGCAGTTTGATGGGGGCAGTGTTGAGGTAACTTTACACTCCCAAGCAGATCCAAAACAGAGTTAGATTCAGAGTAGTGTTTGATGGGAACAGTGTAGAGGGAGCTTTACTCTGTATCTAACCCTGTACTGTACCGGCCCTGTGCGCGTTTGATGGGAACAGTGTGGAGCGAGCTTTATTCTGTATGTAACCCTCTGCTGTACCTGCCCTGTGCATGTTTGATGGGGACAGTGTAGAGGGAGCTTTACTCTGTATCTAACCCCGTGCTGTACCTGTCCTGGGAGTGTTTGATGGGGACAGTGTAGAGGGAGCTTTACTCTGTATCTAACCCTGTGCTGTACCTGTCCTGGGAGTGTTTGATGGGGACAGTGTAGAAGGAGCTTTACTCTGTATCTAACCCCGCACTGTACCTGTCCTGGGAATGTTTGATGGGGACAGTGTCGAGGGAGCTTTATTCTGTATCTAACCCCATGCTGTACCTGTCCTGGGAGAGTTTGAACGGGGCTGCGTAGAGGGATATTCACTGTTGCGGGGGCTTTTCTTGTTCAAAATTGGCTTCTGCAATTCCTGGATAACTGATAGTGACTGAATTTCAAAAGTGCGTAACTCTGTGATCTGGGTTGATTGGACGTTATGAAAGTGGCTATATATATATATATGTATGTGTGTGTGTAAGTTCTTTATGATACCCTCATCCACTAAACTCTCATTCAGGGATGGTGCACCACAAGTAAAGCAAACACGTCCCTCTTCTCAACTTCAAGTGTTTTTTAAGTTTTAATTTGTCAGTGGTCACTTTGGGGTGTCCAGGGGCGATGACAGGCAGTGTAGAAACACACTTGCCGCTCTTCCTTCCTTCCCTAGCTTTGTTCCCCTTGAAATCTAACTCTGATCTCCCCTCCCCCCACTCTCTGTTCCCAGGATTCTTCATCCTCGGAGGAGTCTGCGTCTCCTACGGGAGCGGCTCGTACATCGCTAACCTCTTCCTGCTGAGGAAGATGATGCTGCTCTCCGTGCCGACGGCAATGGTGAGCGGCGTGGTGGTGGGGGCGGTGGCCCTGTTCTGGCTGTGCGCCGTCTCCCTCTACATCGGGCGGCTGGAGGTGGAGATCATCCACGACGAAGAGTGTGAAGACTGCAAGTCAAAGGAGGACAAGAGCAAGTCGGACAAGTAACGAGGGCCGGGCAATGGGAAGGAAGCAGCTGGGGGTTCAGAGCTGGGTCTTGCATGTGTAAAAATCATGTATATATTTATTATAGGGTGCACAGGATTTAAAGTTCCTCCATTGCAGCAATTGTCGGCACGTCAAACGTGCTTCACTGGCTGTACGATGCTTTGGGACATTAGATAACATGAAAACGCGATATAAATACAAATTATTTCTTCTTAATCACGGGATTAAAGGACAAAACGGTAATTTGAAGAGCACATGGTGAGGGTTCCTTTTTATTTTGTTTAAGTGGTGGTTGGA
Organism: Scyliorhinus canicula; assembly: GCF_902713615.1. NCBI lineage: Eukaryota > Metazoa > Chordata > Chondrichthyes > Carcharhiniformes > Scyliorhinidae > Scyliorhinus > Scyliorhinus canicula. The sequence continues at coordinate 15,090,455 of NC_052172.1, forward strand.
AAGGCCTGTCTGGGGGGGGTAGCCTGTCTCAGGCTGCATAGAGGGGTAGCTACTGGACTCCGAGGCTAAAAACAATCACGACTAAAGCTCGGATTTCTTTCTGTAATCATTATCCAGTGACCCCCCCTCCCCTTCCTGCCTTTCCCAGTGTAACGCAGCGTGTTTAATGGACGAGGATTTGTACCCAACTTGGCTGCTGGCTCCCACACATGGTTGAACAGCCCACAGCTGCTCCCCCCTGACTCGACCCCCCCCCCCCACCTGTGTGGAGAGTGCCTGTGCGGGCAGCAGGTGCTGGAGGGAGGCTGGGGAGACTGTACCCGGAGTGTGTTTTAGCGCCTGCGGAGGAGGATATCAGGAATGAGCGAAGCCCATTTGTGATGGACTGAATGGTCCCCCCCCCCCCCCCCCCCCCGTACCATTTAGCAGCCTCACCCCCTGCAGAAGTCGGTCAGCTTTAAATCGCTCGTTGCCCATTTCTGCCCTCTGCTTGTGCCGTCCTCTTTCTTAAGCTTTTGTGCGCTCAAGGCAACTGGACTTATTTATCGTCATTTCCTTGGGATTGTAAAAGCCTTGGAGCAAGGCTGTGGATGTTGGACACTTTGAACGGGTGGCTTGTGTTCGTCTGCATTTGAAAGCAAACAAATGAAATAAAGTGAAGTTTTTACAATGCCGAAGGTGTGCTTATTGAGACAGGTCAGTAAAGGTGCACTCTTACTGGCTCTTTCCATTCTCACCAATAGAGGGTAAGCATGAGGTTGCTGCATCCCTAATTGGATTTGAGTTCAGCCTAAAGACAATCTTTCAGTTGCATGTAGGTGCAGAATCGATGGGCCAAATGGCCACCTTCTGCTCCTATGTCTTATGGTCTCTTATGTGTTTAATTCATTGTGTGTTTTTAAAAGGTTGCCCACGGGATGTGGGCATCGCTGGCTGGGCCAGCGTTTATTGCCCATCCTGGAGGGCATTTAAGAGTCGACCACGTTGCTATGCCTCAGACCAGACCCCGCGGGATAAGGACGGCAGATTTAAGGGAAGAGGCAGGAAGTTTAGAAGGGATGCGAGGGGAAAACATTTTCACTTGAGGGTGGTGGCAGTCTGGAACTCGCTGCCTGAAAGAGTGATGGGAGGCAGAGACCCTCATGACGTATTTTGACATGCGCTTGCGACCCCAGGGTGCACAAGGGATGGGCCAAGTGCTGGAAAGTAGGATTAGAATGGTCAGGTGGTAGTTTTTGACTAGCGCAGACTCAATGGGCTGAAGGGCCTTTTCTGTGCTTTCAGCCCCTCTGACAATTTCTTTCCCGAACGGCGCGGGGGAAATGCGTCACCTAGCCGCTGTTCTCCGCTGGTTGTCCATGCTCTTTGCATTCCGCTTGAAGTGCTGTGAAGAACGTGCGCGTAGCATTTATGAAATAAAGAACCAGACAAGAAGAGGAGTGTTGTTAGTTTGTATTTTTTGTTTTTGAACCTTGATCAAATCAAGTTTTTTTTTTTGTCTTTTTTTTTCCCAGTTTAATGCCAGTCTGCCCTCGCAGATCAGATTGGCAACATCAAATGTTTAACATTTATACAGTTTACTCGGGAGGGGGAAAGGTGAGGAGGGGAGGGGGGGGGGGCGCAATGAAGTGCATCAGAAACCGCACCCTTTGACAAGTGCTTTAGGAACAGCTTACATCTTACAGACAAAGTACAGTGAGAAGCAACAAAGCCAGTCGGTGTGGACGAAACAGGCAGGCCGGTCTTTTCGGTCTCCATCTCTCTCGTACAAGGTGACGTTTTCAGACAGACTATCCCCTTTTTCCAACTCCCCCCCCCCCCCCCCCCCCCCCCCCCCCCCCAAACCTCCACTCCACCCGGCCCACTAAAAAAAAAAGTCATTGCTGTAGCGTCTTGGGTGTGTGGTGTTAAATTTCCAGTCGCATTTCCCATGGTCTAACTGCTCCTCAATATGCGATTAGGTAAACTTACAGTAAAATACAAGATACACCGCATTCACCACATGTCTGTCTGATTTTACACATTGCTGAGACAGGGTGTGACATATATCAGTACGAATTGTACAGTGGGGGGGGGATGGTTCCCACTTTAACACTGCTTACATTTCTGTTAGGCATTAACTATTACAGAACTAAGGAGGGCAGATGGAGTTGAGATGCAGAGCAATGGGATCTAATGGGGCTGAACGGCTGACACCCTTGTGTCTCTGAAGATCTAGTCTATGGCTTGGATATGATACGCTCCCTTCCTTTACCACCACCCCCACCCGCCCGCAACCTAACCGCCAGCTAATGACCGCCCGCAGACTATTTGACTGAAGGATGTCAAAGCCATACACACAATCCTATCCATGCCCCTGAGCTGTGCCCACAGAACAATCCATTGTATTGTGCAATGTATATAGCCTTGATTTTACAGTATGTCCTGTGCCAGGATAGCGCTTCATCACCAGTTCCCTCTCGTCCCGTCCCCCCCCCCCCCCCTACCCCGCGCCGCTGCTGCTGATCTGTGGCAACAGAACCTCGGTAACTTTCCACTGAGATTTCCTGCTCGCCAGTTCGTGCTGCAGTAGTTTTCGAAGCCTGGAGGTTGGCAAAGGAATGTTTCCCAGCCCTTTCGCACAATCCCACGGCACTATTTTCAGCTCCCTCCCCTAACAGCGCTGTGGGTGTACCTACACCACGCAGCCTGCAGCGGTTCGAGAAGGCCGCTCAGCCCCATCTCTTCCCAGGGCACCAAATTCTAAGGCCTGAAATTTCATGAATTAATAATTTTTAAAAAGCGGGGTAGTCCTCCCCGGTGTTCTGGGGGGGGGGGGGTTGAATATTCATCCCTCGGGCAACATCACAATTCAGATTATCCGATCGTTACCAAATGCTGTTTGTGGGATCTTCCTGTGCACAGCTGTGGCTGCCGTGTTGCCTACATTCTCAGAGCCATCACTCTTCCAAAAGTACTTCATGGGAAGTGACTTGGAATGTTCTGAATGCAGGCAAAGTACAGCAGAGGTGCATGTGTATCCTTGTTTGCTCATCAGTCCCTATGTCGGAATCACAAAATCTTTGGGATGCAGATAGGGGATCAATTTTTACTTGACTAATCCCCTGCGCGCCTTCACCATTGGTCACCTAACATGGCCTTGTTCGCAGTGTGGTGCTTTCCAGCCAGACACACTGCCAACAGACTCTGCATTGCCTGATTTATAGAACCCCTGCAGTGCAGATGGAGGCCATTCGGCCCGCACCGCCCTCCGAGAGAGAGCCCTACCTCGCCTTCCCCCCACCCTATCCCATGACCCCACCTAACCTGCACGTCCTTGGACACTAAGGGACCTGCAGGTTTGCTGCCCTCGTCCTTCCAGATGGCAGCAGACATGGATTTGGAAGGTGCTGCCTCAGGAGCCTTGGTGAGTTACTGAAAATGAAATGAAAATCGCTGATTGTCACGAGTAGGCTTCAATGAAGTTACTGTGAAAAGCCCCTAGTCGCCACATTCCGGCGCCTGTCGGGGAGGCTGTTACGGGAATTGAACCGTGCTGCTGGCCTGCCTTGGTCTGCTTAAAAGCCAGCGATTTAGCCCAGTGTGCTAAACCAGCCCCAATCGCTGTCACACAGCCCCCAGGCTGTCACTGTGCATCGATGGTGGAGGGAGTGAGTGTTGAAGGTGGTGGATGGGGCGTCAATCAAGCGGGGCTGCTTTGTCCTGGATGGCGTTGAGCTTCTTGTGTGTTGTTGGAGCTGCGCTCATCCAGGCAAGTGGAGAGTATTCCATCACACTCCGGACTTGTGCCTTGTAGATGGTGGACAGGCTTTGGAGAGTCAGGAGGTTGAGTTACTCTCAACAGGTTTCCCAGCCTCTGAACTGCTCTCGTGGTACCAATCATGAACGGATAGGCGAGAAAAATAGTTTGGTTTTAAGTAGAGTTGGGGCTCAAGGAAGGAATGCCAGTGGTTTGGTTGTCACCAGCTGAAGGCAGAGTGACAAAAACCGATGTGGGGAATGCTGTTTCAGTCCCAGGGACAGCCAGAAACATCCCCAGCACCATCCTGCTATCCTGCATTCAGAAATCCCTACTTGGCTATAAATTTGCAAAAAAAAGAATTAGAATATTTTAACCCGTACAAAATTGCTGCCTAGAAGTAGCAGTGGAGCTTCCAGGCTTTGCAATCATGTAGATTTAATGTATGGACTGGGGGGTGAAACAGCTCATGTAGCAAGATTCTGGGTTACCTTTAAAAAATATATGTAAGCATTTTCAGTATTTGACAAGGCTGCATTCATTAGCCGCCTGTAGTTAGAATCCCTACAATACGGAAGAGGGGCTGGTTTAGCTCTCTCGGCTAAATTGCTGGCTGACCAAGCAGACCAGCAGCACGGTTCGAATCCCGTACCAGCCTCCCCGGACAGACGCCGGAATGTGGCGACTAGGGGCTTTTCACAGTAACTTCATTGAAGCCTACTCGTGACAATAAGCGATTTTCATATTTTTTCATTTCAGAAGGAGGCCATTCAGCCCATCTGGTCTGCAGCGACCCTTCGAAAGAGCACACCCTATCGAGGCCACACCCCCACCCTAGTGCCGTAACCCCACCCAACCTGCACATCTTTGGACTGCGAGAGGAAACCGGAGGAAACCCACGCAGACATGGGGAGAACGTGCAAACTTCACACACAGTCACCCGAGGTGGGAATTGAACCCGGGTCCCTGACGCTGTGAGGCAGCAGTGCTAACCACTGTGCCATTCAGGACCAAGGTATAAAATGATCCAAGTAATGAATGCAGCAACCAAATTGTAACAGCGGGCCAGGCGCCTACCATTAAACCTGGCCCCGCTGGGGTTTCAGCTAGCGTAACAAGCCATCCCAGGCCCAGGTAAGCATCCATGTTTGAACAGAAGCAATGGTGTGACCAGTGAATTGCCGGCGGCGAGGGTGGAGGAGCTGGAATCGTAAGGGACAATGGCTGCCCACAGGTTCTTCACGAAGAGGGCTTCTGATATTCTAGTGACCAGGAATCAAACTGGGGGACGTTTCGCGAGCTGTGCAGTCCAGCGGAACTTTAGGGGGAGCTGTAATACATCTGGCATTAACACCGGCCTGACACGACTAGTAAGTAACGTCGCCACAGTCCCAGATGACCATCGGCTGCTTTCCCTTTGAGGTGACCGGTGGCGATTTAACCTGAGGGTCACCACACCCGGGAATCGAACCCACGCTGCTGGCCTCACTCTGCATCATGGACCAGCTGTCTAGCCGACTGAGCTAAACCGGCAATCGCTGGAACGATAGGTTAGGCTGCCAAAGGGTTAAACCCTGCTGCACGAAGCAGTCATTTGTGCGCAGACCCACCACCTGCTGGCGCAAAGCAGGCACTGCACCTCGTCAAACAAAACTTTGAAAGCCGCCTCATTTAAAGTGGCGATTTTAAACTACCTGCGAAGGCCTTTCAGATCTTAAACTCATAAATGTTCACTGAAATTGGGTGAGGAAGCCTCCATTTCAACTGGGATTTGAGGGTTGCCAACCTGCCTCGAGTCTCCAGGAATTGAAGGTCAATCTCCCGAGGAAGAAATCATCGGGGCGTTAAAAAGATTATTTTTGTCATTTTCTTTGAACATTTTTCTTTACCAGATGTAAAAAATTTAAATAATTTAGAATATCCAATTATTTTTTCCAATTTAGGGGCAATTTTGCCTCGCCAATCCCTAACTTGCACATCTTTTGGGTTGTGGGGGTGAAACCCACGCAGACAGTGACCAGGGCCGGGATTCGAAAATCGGGGTCCTCAGCGCCATAGGCAGCAGTGCTAACCACTGTGCCACCGTGCTGCCCATCCAGATGTAACAATATTGAAATTTGGGGGGGGGGGGGGCTGTTTGGGTGACAGTGAAACACCATCCAATTGGGTACATAGAACATACAGTGCAGAAGGGAGGCCATTCGGCCATCGAGTCTGCACCGACCCACTTAAACCCTCACTTCCGCCCCATCCCCGTAACCCCCAATAACCCCTCCTCACATTT